>NW_011500231.1:10710-18495 GCF_000495115.2 Populus euphratica
CACTATCCGCTGAACCCCCATATTGCCTTTATGAGGGCAATCACTGGGACAGCAAGAGACCCTTTTTTAGAGAACAAGTAGTAAACCTACCCTATGTCTCACGTAAAGGAACTAGAACCTATCCTTAGGTTGTATGCTCCATAATATCTTTTGCACTAAAACAAGTCTAACCCCAAGGCATCTTGAATTGCAGGACTTGTGAATGAAATGGCCACCATTGCTAAATTTTCCATCATAGAATATGGAAAAAATTCTGAACTATCACAATTGACTAAAGGAGACTACCTTAGAAGCGATGCTAAAAAGCTGTCACCAATCAAGAACCTCAATTGCATTATGAATGAGGCGAACAAGTTAACGACTCACTTTCAGAATCTGGATAAGGATGTATTTTTCAGGAAATACGGATGTTTGGTGGAGATTGCAAAGGTAGAAGTATTAAGCCCAGCTATGCAAGCTTTAGTTCATTTTTGGGATCCAGACTACCGGTGTTTTTCTTTTGGAAGCATAGACTTATGTCCCACTATTGAGGAATATGGGATGTTGACTGAGTTTCTAAACAATCTGTATAGGATTTATTTTCCTTTGAGATCTAATAAGATCATCCCCAAATTGTCAAAACTGCTCAGAATCTCCAACTTGGAAAAGTTTTTGGAAAAGAATGTTACCGATCTGAAATGGAGGATACTAGAAACTAAACTAGAAAAGAAGTCAGGATTAGAAAAAGAGAGATTGATTGCCTTGGGCATATTTGGCCTGGTGTTGTTCCCAAGTCAGACGGGTGTAGTGAGTTTGGAGGCCGTTGCTGCTTATGTAGAGTATGAGAATACACAAGTCAATCCATTGGCTGCTATTTTAGCTGAAAACATCTTGACGCAGTTGTTGTTTATCTGAATGGTTAACCATATCGAAACAAAAAAACCTGTATTCAATAATTTTTGGTGGTTCACCCAAAGACCCTTGAAATTAGTAGAAGAAGAAGAATGGGGAGATCTGGACAACCAAGGTCGGGTTGAAAAATTAGAAGGATTGCCTAATAGTGATTTCAAGTGGAGAGCCCTATGGGTAATGACAGTGAAAGTCTTGATGAGTTGTGGACAAAGACGTTGGGTGCCATTGGTAAGGATTACAGGTTATGTGAGTTATGCTCCTGCCCTAGTGGTAAGGCAACTTGGGGGCATGCAGTTTGTTCCGAGGACTATGGGAATTACTCAATTTTTTGGTTTATTTAGAGACCCCATTGCGCAAGAAGTTTTGGAGATCATCAAACAAGATTGGAAGCATCTGGTTTTGGTTAAGATTAAAGGTTTAAAGGATCCAAGTGCAAGTGAAGAATATGCAAAATGGAGAAATCTAGCTCCTTCAGCCATGCCTTGTGTAGGAGTCAAATCTCCCCAAACTATAAAAGAGCCTATTAAGAGGAAAAGGGTCAATAATGAAGAGGAGTTGAGAAGACAGGTGGAAAAACTTCGGATAGAGTTGAGCAAAAGCAGAAAAGACAAGGTAATGTTAGAAGAAATGATGTTGGAAGGAGTTAAAAGGAGAGCATTTCTAGATGAGCAACTACAATCTAGAGATGCAAGAATAACAAAGCTTGAGTTAAAGCTAGGTGAGGAGAAGATTGCTAGTGAAGAAAGTGAGAAGGAGCTAAGAAGGATGGGTTTGGATTGGATGCAAAGTTGCTCTGAACTTGAAGCAATGGAGATTGACCTTAACGATTGCCAAGGACGTGCAGAATATTTTCAAGAAAAATTTGCACAAGTCCAATTCGAGTTGATGGATAGGATTGGGAAGTATGAGGATTTGAACAAGAAATATATAGAGTTGGAAAGCCGTTCAATGGGGATTGCAAAAGAAAGTAAAAAGAAAGGTTTTGAGGTTGTTGAAACAGAATTAGCGGTTAAGAAGAATGAGATAAAAGTTATGAGGACAAAACTTGACAAGGAACGTGAAAAGGTGAAGTATTTGGACGAGAAGCTAACAGCAATAGAAAAACACAAGGATCAAATCGACGCCAACAACACTGCTTTGAATAGAACCAAGATGTTGCTCATAGAGAAGATGACCATGATAGATAAGCAAATGGATAAAGCTGCTGCACATGCTCGAATTATTAGAATCAATGCGCGGAATATTGGAGGAGACATCATTCGCTATCGCCGAAGCCTTGCTGAAACCGATGCCTTTCTAGGGAAGATTGAGAATCGTGGCTTTGCCTTCTTACCTTTGGCTAGAGAATTTAGGGAGGAAAGGGATTAATATATTTTATACTTTCTTTTTATTTATTAATGTAATAAACTTATCAAGCATTAATGAAAAGGGCGTTGACCAATCCACTTATGCAAAATTTGTCTCTTGGTGAATATGATTCAAGCAAACGACTTGAAAGGCAGTACTCCTAGCAATGTGACAAGAGAACCTATATTTATAAAGTGGTGGCCATTATTCGTTCATAAGAAGATTGCATCCATACCTAATACACAAAGCATTCTCAATCATGCATTTTCTCATACATCTATACACGCATCTGCAGATTAAGAAACATAGGTCCCCCTTTTAGAATCCACAATACTTGACAAAGAACAAGAATGGAAAACAAAGAAAGGTCATAATCTGAAACTCAATACCAAAGAGAGCTTGAAGGAGTTCGGAATGATGTGGCGCACCTAACCAGTATGCTAGAGAAAATGTTGAGAGCTAGAGATGGAGAGGGAACGTCTACTCAACCTGATGAAGCACCACCAGCAGCTAAAGTCCCTATTGCACCTATAAACACGGGGGAAAATACACCAAATAAGCAGCATCCTAATCCCATTCGGCCCATCCAAATCCCTGTTACGATGGATTTAACAAATGAGGATCCACAAGACGTTAGATTCTCTAATCACGAAGGGTATGATCGGTGGACTATGTTAGAAGAGAGGCTAAGGGCAGTTGAAGGAAATGATTTATTTGACCCAATTAGGGTCGTTGAAATATGTTTAGTGCCTAACTTTGTAATTCCAAAGAAGTTTAGAGTTCTGAAGTTTGTTAAGTATACTGGAATGGAATGCCCAAAAACCCATCTTCATTCCTACTATAACAAGATGGCAGAACTTATCCATGATGATAAATTGCTAATTTACTTCTTCCAGGATAGCTTTACAGGATCAACTCTTAGCTGGTATATGAGGTTGGACAATGTTAGAATCAAGAAATGGACAGATCTGACCGATGCTTTCTTAAAACAATACAAGTTCAATCTTGAGATTGCTTCTGATAGGACCAATTTGATTACCATGGAGAAAGGAACTTAAGAGTCCGTGAGAGCTTACGCTTAAAGGTGACAAGACCAAGCTATTAATGTACAACCTCCACTAATAGAGACAGAGATGGTAACACTGTTTACCAATACTTTTAGGGCCTCATACTACGAACATCTTATGGGTAGCTTAGCCCAGCATTTCTATGATGTTGTGCGAATTGCTGAAAGGATTGAGCAAGGAATCCGAAATGGGAGAATTGTAGAACCTGTAGAGAATAAGGGTTTTTTTAGGAAGAAAAAGGAAACCGAGGTGAAAAACCTAGAAGGCAGGTACCAAGGGAAAGGAAGAAACTACTAAAATTACCAAACACCTACCTCCCAAATCACCAGCATCAACTTTTCCAAACCCTCCATACCAAACCAACCCCATCAAACAAAATTCCCAGCCAGCAACCAAAACAATTACCAAAAGAGAGACAACCGACAACTAGAAGAACCATTACCACCGTTGCCAATAACCCTAAAGGAGTTATATGCCAAGTTGCTAAGTATTGGACAGATAGCTCCCTTACCATTACCGCCTATGCAACCGCCTTTACCTACTTAGTACAACCCCGAGTTGACTTGTGAATACCATGCTAGTAATACGGGTCATAGCATCGATAACTGCGTGGCTTTTAAGAAGAGGGTATCACAGCTAATTAAAATCGGATGGGTTACTTTTGAAGATTCGCCTAATGTGAATTCAAACCCTCTACCCAAATATGCTGTAGGTGGTAGTGGAGTGAATACTATGGAGGTCGGAAGCAAAGAGAAGGTGCTAAAAGTGACCATGGCGAGGCTGTGCGAGATGTTGGTACAATCTGGACATTTGGAGAAACCATCTGAACATTGCATGAGGAAAAATGATTTTTGCCCATTCTATAAAAAGAAAGGGCATCACATTGATGAATGTATTGAGTTTCATCAAAAGGTTATGAGAATGCTTACTTTAGGAGAGCTAAGGATTGAGGATGCAATAGATAATAAAGAGATAGAGATGATAGAGAATCAGGGGAAATGAAGAGTCCAATCAACGGCTAATGGGCTCTCGAAACTGGTATTAACTAAGCCCTCATATGCAAACAAAGTAGACTATGGAGCGATTCCTGGAGATTATGGTTATACCTCGAATGTCAAAACTCCTTTGTCATTGTTTCAAACTGAGATAAGTGGGCTAACTCAAAGTGGTCGTTGTTTCACACTTGAAGAACTAGAGAAGCAAAGAAAGGCTAAGGGCAAGGAGGTGTTGGACCTAAATAAAGATTTTGAGGTAAATAAACCTATGATTGAGGAAGAAACAAATGAGTTCTTGAAATTGATGAAGCATAGTGAGTATTGTATAGTGGATCAGTTAAAGAAGATCCCTGCCAAGATCTCCATCATGTCATTAATACTCAGCTCCGAGCCGCATCGTAATGCTTTGCAAAAAGTACTGAATGAGGCCTATGTACCCCAAGATATTGAACAAAAGACCATGCAGCATCTAGTAGGGAGGATCCATACTGCCAATTACCTATATTTCATGGAAGATGAACTTGACTCTAAAGGAACAGGACATAACAAGCCTTTGTATGTCACGGTACGATGTAAAGATTGCCTCATTGGTAAAGTTCTCATCGATAACGGCTCAGCCCTTAATGTGTTACCAAGACATATGCTGGACGAAATGCTAGTAGATCCCTCACACATGCAACCTAGTGTGATGATGGCTAGAGCGTACGATGGCTCGCCAAGGAAAGTGATAGGGACAATTGAGGTCGAACTAGCTGTGGGTCCACAAGTCTTTCTAGCAACCCTTCAAGTGATGAATATCCACCCTTCCTATAGCATGTTGTTAGGAAGGCCATGGATACATTCTGTAGGAGCTGTCCCTTCCTCGTTGCATCAATGTTTGAAGTACATTGCTAATGGTGTTCTAGTGACTGTTAAGGTTGAGGAGACTATATCGATGGTAAGAAATGTGGCAGTTCCATTCATTGAAGCTAAAGATTGTAAGGATGGAAATCTTCATGCATTTGAGGTTGTGAATACCGAGTAGGTGCCCGAGAACACTATGGTGAAGAAACCAGTTTTTACGAAATGCATGTGACTCCTTGAATATGGTAGGCCAGTAAAATCCACTCTGTAAGATTTCTACAATCCTCTTTTTTGACGGGAAATGATCCCCACATGCCTTAGAGTGACAAAATTTAATGAAATTACTTACCTCATTATCGGGAAAACATCTTTGACATATTTGATCAGGACGATAATTGAATAAGTAAGGGTCAACCCAATAAATGTTTTGCACGTTGCTCAAAAATTTTCTTTTATCTTCGGTACTCCAGTGAGCTGGCAAAAATCCTAAAGCAAGAAAATTGATATTTTTAGCAAACCAAGGCATTGAACTAAGAGAAAGTAGAGATTCATCAGGAAAAGAATAACTGATTGGTGTAATGTCGGGTGTCGAATCTGTTGTCACTTTTGATAAAAGATCGGTATCAACATTTTCGGTGCTTTTTTCATCATCGATGGCTTCCTGATTGGTCATGGCATGAGGAAATGGAAGTGCTGGCAGGGAATCAGTCTTTTCCTTGCAATATTCAAATTCAACCCCTTCCTTACCCTTAGAGATTGACTCATCATCTTTCTCACAAGGTTTAAGAGTGGGTTTTTTAATAACCTTACCACTGCGAAGAGTGATGACTGATTTGACTTGATCCATGTGTTGACGTCTAGAACTACTTGCATTTGCATTGTATTGCCCCTTGGGATTTTGCTGTGGTTGAGATGGAAACTTACCTGTCTCTTGAAAATTGAGAGCAGATGTGAATTTTGCAAGAGTATCTTTAAAATCTATTATGCTTTGAGCAAGTTGAGTGTTGATTGTCTCTTGCTTTTCAATGAATGCATACAAAGTTTCCTCAAAATTTCTTGTAGGAGGTGGAGCATGAGGAGGTACATATCCATGATAATTTTGGAAATTATGGTGTGCTTGAAACTGTGGTTGTGAAGTTTTTGCATTGTCACTCTTCCAACTGAAATTTTGGTGATTTCTCCAACCAGGGTTGTATGTTTGCAAATATGGGTTATGATTGGGCCTTTCGAAACTGTTTAAAGCATGGGCTTGTTCATGGAGACATTCCTTAAAAGAAGGCAAGGTTGGACAATTACTAGTTAAGTGTTCATTTGTTTCACATATTTGACATACAATGTTTTCAATAGATTTAAATTGACCACTCTTTTTCAATTCTAGTGCCTCGACTTTTCTAGCTAAAGATGCAAACTTGGCTTGAAGGTCATGATCTTCCCTAAGGTTGTACATACCTCCACTAGATGTATGAGGTTGAGTTTTACTCGGTGCCTCACAAGTACCCGCGGTGTTCCAATTTTGAGCATTTTCAGCTAACAAGTCTAAGTACTGCATTGCTTCATCAGGGTCTTTATCTTCAAAAGTTCCATTGCACATCAATTCAACCATTTGCCTATCTTTAGGTGTTAACCCTTCATAGAAATGTGAAACCAATCTCCATGTTTCAAAACCATGATGAGGGCAAGTACTAAGCAAGTCTCGATACCTATCCCAACATTGGTAAAATGTTTCTCCTGGTTGTTGAGTGAAAATGGTGATTTATCTCTTGAAAGAGTTTGTTCTATGAGATGGGAAAAACTTCTTCAAAAAATGTTGTTGCATTTCATCCCAAGCACGAATGGATCCTGGTCTTAAATTTTGTAGCCATGTTTTAGCTTTATCTTTTAATGAAAAAGGAAAGAGCTTTAATCTGATGGTGTTCATGCTACAATTTAAATTATTATATGTGTTGCAGACCTCTTCAAATTCCCTTAAATGCAAGTATGGATTTTCCAATTCTAAGCCATGAAAAGAAGGTAAAAATTGAATAATACCTGGTTTAAAATTAAAATGAGATGCATCAGGAGGAAAAACTATGCATGATGGTGCACTTGTTCTTGTGGGATTCATGTGGCCTCTAAGTGTTCTAGCACGGTTATTCTCATTATTTTCATTATGAAGTGATTGATTATCTTCTTCAGCCATATTTTTTGAAAATGATGAGGATACCCTACAAAGTCTACCACTTGCTGTACGTGACCACACTCTCATGCACGTGTAGGAATAGAATAAAAGGAAAAAGAAAACAAAAGAAGAAGAAACAAGAGAAAAGAAACAAAGTTATATACAAGAAAAGTGAAAAGTGAAAAGAGAAAATAAAATAAATATTATAATTTATACAAAACTTACCTTCCCGGCAACGGCGCCAAAAACTTGACACGACGAAAAGATTGATGTCTTCTCCCAAGTGCAGGAGTGTCGAAGTAATAAATAACCCGGCAAGACCGGGGTCGAACCATAGGGAGGTTATTTGTACAAATTATAAATAACAATAATACAACAACAACAACAACAACAACAACAATAATAATAACAACAACAATAATAATAATAATAATAATAATAATAATAATAATACTAGTAGTAGTAGTAGTAGTAGTAGTAGTAG
>NW_011500231.1:18505-67434 GCF_000495115.2 Populus euphratica
AATAATAATAATAATAATAAAGAAAGAGAAGAAGAAGAAGATGATGAGAACTTGGAGATGGAAAATTAATGTAAGGATTAAACAATAATAATAACAAATGTCAAGGTTAGAGATTCCACTAATGGTATATCAAACAAGTATAGTATAAACTCTTATTATTCAATTGGAAACCACACACAAAGGAGGTTCCAATCAGATTATATATTGTTAACATGATTACATTAGTCATCTTATTCAATTAATGCTAATACTTGTAAATCTCGTCAAGCATTCATGATTATAACTTATGTTAACAACAAATCAAGTTCCTTTCATAGCTCAGGTGTCGGTTATACCATACATTATGGGCTATGAAAGTGCCAAGCATTTGTTGTACCAAATGTTATACAACATAAATCAAGATTAATCATTTAACAAGCAAAGTATTAAAGAGTAAACAAGATAACAAATATAAAACATGTTAGTATCAAACATTAAAGTCCATATTAAGTTTACATTATACTTATTCTTACACCATTAGTGTAACCTTTTCACCTTGACATAACTAACTTAGCTAGACATAATGAAAGAAAGCAAAATAGATAAACAAAATAAGAACATAAAAGTTAACTAAGTAAAGGAAAGGAAATAAAAGGCATAAACTTAATATTAATGAAAGCAAAGCATAAACATTACAAAAAATACAAAGAGAGAAAGGAAGAGCATGATCTTGATCTGGAAACCAAGATGCCTAAATGCATGGCAAATGCCTCTTTTTATAGGCCAAGATTAGGAACTATTGATTTGATGATTAATTGATAAGTGGGTGGCCAACTTTTGACTTGGTGACAATCCTTATCTTCTCTTGTCTGCCCAAAACGTCATTGATAACGTCAAAATTGGAGCCGGTTGTAAACATGAAAGTTGTAAACAATTGTCTCAGCTATCTTGTGTAAACAATTCAGCTCGTCTCAGCTTTCTTGTGTAAACAATTCAGCTCATTTGGACTTCTAGAACTCCAGATATGGCCAAAATACCGAACGGTGCTCGGGCTGGAAGACAGATTCGGGCTTCTTTGTTGTTGCTACAATTTGGACTTGATAATAGCCTTTTTAGATCTTGGGCTCCATATGATAGTTGTAGGCCTATGTCTTACCTTTCCATCCATATAAATTGCACCTAAATCTGAGATATATAGCTCCAGATATGACCCAATTACCGAACAGTGTTCCGGTTTGGATCGCACCGACATCTCTTTTCTAAGTTTGGCCATCTCTTTGCCTTTGCAATTTAAGTTCTTAAAGTCATCAATCAATATTTTCATTTATGTGATAGGCCTGCATTTAAAATGAACATTTACCATAAATTAAAGGTATCTTATATTATTAGATATATTATTATAAAACATGCTTTAGTTAAGGAGTTATTGATACTTTAAGTACAAAATGATGATATAAAACCATGATAAAAATGCACTTTTAAGTATTAATCATCAAACATAGTAGTGGTACCCAAAAAGGAAGGTAAAATCAGATTTTGTGTCGACTTTAGGGACTTAAATTGGGCTAGCCCTAAAGATAATTTCCCTCTACCACATATAGATATGTTAGTTGATAATGCAGCACGTAGCTCCACATATTCCTTTATGGATGGGTTTTCCGGATACAATCAGATAAAAATGGCATAAGAGGATAAGGAGAAGACAACCTTTATAACACCATGGGGGACCTTTTGCTACAAAGTCATGCCATTTGGTTTAAAGAATGCTGGGGCCACCTACCAAAGGGCTATGGTGACTTTGTTTCATGACATGATGCACAAAGAGATTGAAGTATACGTGGATGACATGATTGCTAAATCTAGAGAGGGAGAAAATCATGTCCAAATATTAAAGAAATTGTTTGAAAGACTAAGGAAATATAAGTTAAGACTTAACCCGGTGAAGTGCTCGTTCGGGGTGAAATCTATGAAATTGTTGGGATTTGTGGTGAGTGATAAAGTAAAGGCTATTCAATCTATGCCACCTCCCAAGACTGAGAAAGATGTGAAAGGTTTGTTAGGAAGGTTGAATTACATTGCTCGGTTTATATCCCAATTAACCATGACTTGTGATCCGATCTTTCATTTGTTAAGGAAGAAGAACCCAGAAATTTGGAATAAAGAGTGCGAAGAGGCCTTTGAGAAAATCAAGCAATACTTGTTGAATCCGCCCTTGCTTGTTCCTCCTGTACCAGAAAGGCCATTGATATTGTACCTAACAGTAATAGAAACAACAATGGGATGTGTGCTTGGGCAACACGATGAAACCGGAAGGAAGGAAAGGGCCATTTGTTACCTGAGTAAGAAGTTCACGGAATATGAGTCTAGGTATACTATGAATGAGAAGTTGTGTTGTGCACTGACATGGGCTGCAAAGAGATTACGTCAGTATATGTTGTATGACACTACGTGGTTAATTTCCAAATTAGACCCGTTGAGGTATATTTGTGAAAAGCCCTATTTATCGAGCTGAATTGCAAGATGGCAAGTTCTATTGGCTGAGTATGACATAGTATATATGACAAGGAAAGCTGTAAAGGGGAGTATTATTGCCGATCACTTGGCTGACCATGCTATGGAAGATTATGAGTCATTAGACTTTGACTTTCTCGATGAAGATGTGCTTGCAATCGAGGAAGAGAAATCAGATTGGTGGATTATGTACTTTGATGGTGTTGTAAATGTATGTGGCAATGGGGCAGGTGCAGTGATAATCTCTCCTGATAAGAAGCAGTATCCGGTTTCAGTTAAGCTGCAGTTCGGTGCACCAACAACATAGTTGAGTATGAAGCTTGCATTCTTGGTTTAAAAGCTGCATTGGAGCTAAACATTAGAAAGATAGACGTGTATGGAGACTCAATGCTGATCATTTGCCAAGTAAAAGGAGAATGGCAAACCAAGGAAGAGAAGTTAAGGCCTTACCAAGAATACCTGTCTAAACTGGCTGGAGAATTTGAGGAAATAGAGTTCACCCATCTAGGAAGGGAAGGAAATCAGTTTGCAGATGCTTTGGCTACACTAGCATATATGGCCAAAATAGATTTTAGGCACAAGGTACAACCGGTAAACATTAATATCAGAAATAACCCAGCTCATTGTTGCTCAGTTGAAAGAGAAGTGGATGGAAACCTTTGGTATTATGATATCAAGAATTTCATCCAAAACCAGGCATATCCCATGGGGGAATCCAAAATCGACAAGAAGACCTTGAAGAGGTTGGTAACAGATTTTTATCTTGATGGGGAGATCTTGTATAAGAAATCATTCGACGGGACTTTGTTGAGATGTTTGGATGAATTTGAGGCAAAAAACGCGTTACAAGAAGTCCATGAAGGGATTTGCTAATGGACATGTGATGGCTAGGAAAATACAAAGAGCTGGTTACTTCTGGATGACATTAGAGAAGGATTACATCGACTATGTCCGAAAATGTCATAAGTGCCAAGTATATAGTGACAAAATAAACGCCCCTCCAGCTCCTCTGTTTAACTTGACATCTCCATGGCCCTTCGCGATGTGGGGGATTGATGTGATTGGACCTGTAAACCCAAAAGCCAGCAATGGTCATAGGTTTATTCTCGTGGCTATTGACTACTTTACAAAATGGGTAGAAGCTGGGTCATTTGCTCATGTAACGCAAAAAGTAGTGAAGAAATTTATTAAGAGAGATTTGATTTGTCGATATGATCCACCAAAAAAGATTATAACTGATAATGCCCAGAATTTCAATGGCAAGATGATAATAGAACTCTGCACTAAATGGAAAATCAAGCATTCCAACTTTTCGCCGTATAGACCAAAGATGAATGGTGCGGTAGAAGCTGCTAACAAGAATATCAAAAAGATTATTCAGAAGATGGTAGTCACCTATAAGGATTGGCATGAGATGCTGCCATTTGCCCTTCATGTGTATCGCACCGCAGTTCGAACCTCAACAGGAGCCACCCCGTACATGTTGGTATATAGAATGGAGGCGGTTATACCTTTAGAAGTGGAAATCCCCTCATTGAGAGTACTGGTGGACTCTGAGCTAGAAGAGGTAGAATGGGTAACAGTTAGATATGAACAGCTGAATCTAATTAGTGAAAAAAGGATAGCCGCAATCTATCATCATCAACTCTACCAAAGAAGGATGGCCAAATCATATGACAAAAAGGTTCGACCTCGAGGATTCCATGAAGGAGATCTTGTACTGAATAAAATAATGCCTTTACTAAGAGAAGATCGAAGTAAATGGGCGCCGAACTATGAGGGCCCTTATGTGGTGAAGAAAGCATTCTCAGAAGGAGCTTTGTTGTTATTTAGAATGGATGGAGAAGATCTAGTTAGGCCAGTGAATTCTGATTCTGTAAAGAAATATTACGCTTGATGTATTCCATAATCTACCAATTAATAAAATAAAGTTTGGCCATGAATTTTCTCTATAAAACACCTTTCTTCATAAAACGCATGATCTCTTAACATCTGAAATCTTTTACTGAAACAATTTTTTTTTCTTACACATGACTAAGGAGATGATTCCATCAATTGGAGAGAACTAAATCAAATCTAAACTTGACATATTTTTTTTTTGCACACCACACTAGGGTAAGAAGTGTACGAAGTGCACATAGGGGTCCATAGTGAACCAAAGCCCCAAAAAGGGGATCATCATAAAATCTTCTAAAAAAAAAATCTTTTATGAAATTGCTAATTGCATTGAAAGTTTCAGTTTTCATGAACAAAACCAAATCTTTTGAGCTTTCCTTTTAAAATAATAATAAAAGACGATATTCAATGGATCAAGAAAGGGCCCTATAAGGAACCAAAGATCTCTTTACCAAGAGGATAGGAAGTATAACGCGTGGAGCATATTTTGTTTCAAGAGGACGAGTTGGACAAACAAGTGGAAACAAGAGCTCAATAAGTTTACAACAGAAAGGGGGACCTATGTTTCCAAAATAGGTAACAAAAAAACATGCATGCTATACTATCATAACACTAACTTGGTAGGAGAAGGTGTGACGAAGGCCAAAATAGTTCCAAGTTTTTGAAAGAAAAAAAAAATCCGCTGAGGTCCAAAATCTCAAGTCTACAAAACTACAGAAAAGGATATGAATTGTCAACCAACACTACTTCATTCCTTGAGGTAAGATGATTTTTTTTTTAAAGTTCAAAATGGACAGGTCACCCGATATTGAGACCATTCATTAGAAAAGCGTGGAGTTTTCTAAAAAAAATTTGAAGAGGGACCGGTCACCCGATAGTGAAACCATTTCTTAGAAAAGCGTGGAGTTTTCTAAAAATTTTAAGATAGGCCGGTCACTTGATATTTAGACGATTTCTTAAAAAAGCATGGAGTTTTCTAAGAAATTTTAAGATGGACAGGTCACCCGATATTGAGGCCATTCCTTAGAAAAGCATAGAGTTTTCTAAGAAATTTTAAGATGGACAGGTCACCCGATATTGAGACCATTTCTTAGAAAAGAGTGCAGTTTTCTAAGAATCTTAAGATGGGCAGGTCACCCGACATTGAGACCACTTTTTAGAAAAAGCGTGGAGTTCTTCTAAAAAAATCTAACAACGGGTAGGTCACCCAACATTGAGACCACCTTTTAGAAAAAGCGTGGAGTTTTTCTAAAAATCCAACGGGCAGGTCACCTGACATTGAGACCACCTTTTAGAAAAAGCGTGGAGTTTTTCTAAAAATCTTACAATGGGCAGGCCACCCGACATTGAGACCACCTTTTAGAAAAAACATGGACTTTCTCTAAAAATCTGACAACGGGCAGGTCACCTGATATTGAGACCACTTTTTAGAAAAAAGCTTGGAGTTTTTCTAAAAATCTTACAATGGGCAGGTCACCCGAGATTGAGACCACTTTTTAGAAAAAAGAGAGTGGAGTTTCTCTAAAGAATCTTACAATGGGTAGGTCACCCAACATTGAGACCATTTTTCAAAAAGAAAAAGGAGACCATCTTCAGAAAAGCGTGGAGTTTTCTAAATGGGCAGGTCACCCGGCATTTAGACCACTTTTAAAATTCTTTTGAATAGAGAAACGGGTAGGTCACCTAATAATGAGATCATATTTAAGAAGGCATCGAGTTTTGATAGTTTTATTAATTTATCTTTACAAAAATTGCTACTCAAGTTTTAGCTTCGCAAGTTTCGTAAAGAGGGCACATCTGTTGTTACCCATTTTTAAGCCATACGTGCTACTGAAGATATCCCTTTTAAATCAAAGGTAGAAGTTTAGTTCATGGTTTCTGGGAAATTGACAAAAGCTAAGAAGAAAGAAATGTTTTTTTTCGAACCCTGTTTCAGCCATCTCCTGCTCTCTTTATCCTTCCCCACTGCTACCAAAATTGTCAGGATTCTTAGGCTAATTAGGATTCTTTATAATGCTAAATTCATTCCTCTTTTACATGGGCTATAAGGTTGAAATAAATCCCTTGAAAGTGGCACTAGAAAACCTAGTTCTACTACTGCTGCAATTTTTTCTTTGTTCCAATTTAGACCCTGATCTTGACTGGGGTTCGTGCAATATCTAACCATCCCAACTATATTCTATCACTCATGACATGTTAAAGAATGGACCTACACCTTCATTGGGTCCTAGGGCTTATTGTTCTTATGGCGGGCTCTCAGTCGAGGATGCTTGGCATTGTTAGTTTCCTGAATTTAGATCGGGAGCCCTTTTTTGACCAACCAGATTGTGGCTTCATTCTGTCATGCAAAACAATTATATCTCGCCTTGACTCCCCTTGCAAGACATGGTCCTGAATGCATAGATGAATTTGGTCTTTTGAATCGATGGATTTTGATATCAGAAGCACAAGCTCTGCATGTTTAAATATCTGACGTGAAAATAGAGAATTCTGCCGCGAGCAGGATTCTGACCCAAGTTTTGCACCGAAAATTTTTTTGCTGCCATCATGATTTTTCTGGTTCATTCTTAGGGTACTCCCAGTCATATCGGGATGCTTAGCATTTGTCAGTTTTTGAATCAGATCAGGAGACCCTTTTTGACCAACGAGATCGCGGCACAATTCTGTCCTATAAAATGATTATATCTTGCCTTAAATCCATATCGAAGTTGTAATCCTACATGCATAGATGAATTTTGGTTTTTGAATCACTCGATTTTGATATCAGAAGCTCAAGCTCTGCATGTTTAAATATCTAACGTGAAAATAGAGAATTCTACCGCGAGCAGGATTCTGACCCAAGTTTTGCTCCGAAAAAAATTCTGCTGCCATCATGATTTTTCCGGTTCATTCTTAGGTACTCCCAGTCATATCAGGATGCTCGACATTTGTCAGTTTTTGAATTAGATCAGGAGACCCTTTTTGACCAACGAGATCGTGACCCGATTCTATCCTATAAAATGATTATACCTCGCCTTAAATCCCTATCAAAGTTGTAATCCTACATGCATAGATGAATTTTGGTTTTTGAATCACTAGATTTCGATATCAGAAGCTCAAGCTTTGCATGTTTAAATCTCTGACGTTAAAATAGAGAATTCTGCCACGAGCAGGATTTTGAGCCATGTTTTGCACCGAAAATTTTTTTGCTGCCATCACGATTTTTCTGGTTCATTCATAGGGCACTCCTAGTCATATCGGGATGCTCGGCATTTGTCGATTTTTGAATCAGATTAGGAGACCCTTTTTCACCAATGAGATCGCGACTCGATTCTGTCCTATAAAATGATTATATCTCGCCTAAAATCCCTATCAAAGTTGTAATCCTACATGCATAGATGAATTTTGGTTTTTGAATCACTCGATTTCGATATTAGAAGCTCAAGCTTTGCATGTTTAAATCTCTGACGTGAAAATAGAGAATTCTGCCACGAGCAGGATTTTGACCCAAGTTTTGCACTGAAAAAAAATTCTGCTGCCATCATGATTTTTCTGGTTCATTCATAGGGCACTCCCAGTCATATCGGGATGCTCGACATTCGTTAGTTTTTGAATTAGATTAGGAGACCTTTTTTGACCAATCAGATCGCAGCTCGATTTTGTCCTATAAAATGATTATATCTCACCTTAAATCCCTATCAAAGTTGTAATCCTACACGCATAGATGAATTTTGGTTTTTGAATTGCTTGATTTCATTATCAAAAGCTCAAGATATTCCTATTTGAATATCTAACGTGACGGCAGAAATTTTGCTACGGGAAGGATATAGCCCAAGTTCGTGGGACTGATTCGAAGGATTTTTTCTGGACCAAGGACTGAATCGAAAAGTGTTAAAATGAGGGATTTAATTGAAGAAGGATATGGAAAGCTGGAGAGGGGGGCATCATCATCATAAATGGAAGGATTTTTACCACACCGAATAAGGAAAATAAGACTTTGCAGCTGCACCCTGCAACTGATTTCTTTCCCTTTTTCTCTGTTGTTTTCCTTTCTCATCATGTCTGATTGTTGGAGCTAAAGACCACGTTTTTGTTGCCTTATTTCAAAAGGAGCAGCTGGCCCTATAGAAGGAAAGAAAAGAGCCACACCATCCTGCAAAACTGGAAAGAAATCAAATGTAAAGCACCACCACAAAATCAGAATATTGCAGTTTCCTTTTGCTTTTTTTTTACTGCAAATCAGTAGGGATTTGCATCCTAGGATTAATGCATTGAATCCTTCCTAAATAGATATATGTTAGACTATATATAAGCCCCTCTAATGACCTAGGGCGGCAGTGAAAGAAAGGGAGGAGAAGAGAGGAAAAGGAGTAGCAAAGGAGAGCAGAAAAATAAGAGAAGAAACGGAGAGAAAATGAAGAAAAACAAATACACCAAAAGAAAGAAAAAACAAGGGGCAGGGAGTTAGTAAAAACACAGAGAGGAGAAAGGAGAGGCAGGCGACAGGGAAACCAGCTATTTTGTTCGTTTCAGCATCTCTATTTTCTCCCGTCATCTATCAATAGCTAAGGAGGCACAACTTCTTCAATACCATTCCTAGACGAACAACATCGCTGCAGCTTCTTCAATTCCATTCCCAGCCTCTTTTGTATTTTTTTTTATACTAGGCATTCGGTTTTCCATTCTCAGGTCTGTTTTTTCTTTCATCCTCCAGTATGCATTTGTTTGCTTTTAAGTTTGCATTGTTCAAGTGAATTAATTCACCTGTATTCACCAGCCTCCTTTGTATTTTTTTTTTATATGAGGCATTTGGTTTTCCATTCCTAGGTCTGTTCTTTTCTTTCATCCTGCAGCATGCATTTTTTTGCTTTTAAGTTTGCACTGTTCAAGTGAATTAATTCAGTTGAACAGTATTCACCAGCCTCCTTTGTATTTTTTTTGTTTTACTAGGCATTCGGTTAAAGTTGTTTCTTCACTCTGAATAATTAGTTTATGTTTAGAAAAAAAACCAGCACATTGCCTATTATTTCTATCATGATTTTTGAGTTCAGCTTGTTGTCCATGTAAAAAGGGTTTGCCTATTCATGTTTAGGAACTTTTGGATTCAAGGATTTTCCTTTTGTTTTCCTTACACCCGCTGGAGAATAAATCAACTGGCCCTATTTTTTTTTTTTTTTTAGTGATTGCTCCCAATTTTATTTTGTGCTTGCTGTTGCGCATTGAGTTGGCTTTGATTTTTATTTTATTTTGCTTGAAGCTTATTATAAATCTTAGAATATATATGACGGCTGTTTAGTTTTTATTGTGATTTTTCTTTTGTATTTATTTGTGATGCTTGTTTTTTTCGATAAGAAAAATTTAAAAGTTTGCTTGTGTGTTGCATACGGCCAATATCCTAACATGTTTTGAATATTTTTTTTATACCAAAAAATATTGGAAGTTTTAAAAATGTGTTTTCGTATAGATTTCTTAAACAAAAAAAAATTGTTTTCTTGCATTTCTGGATTTTACAACATGTTTGTAAAACTCCAAAGGGTATTGGCCAATATTCCAAAAAATATAAAAAATCTTATTTGGAGGGGGGAATTCATCTATTATTCACCGCTAATGTTTGGATAAAGAAATCATTAAAGGACGAATATCCAAAATATTATTGGGAATAATTTGTTATTATTCACTGTTAATATTTGGATAAAGAAACCCGGAGTGGTAAATATCAATCAATGACCATAATACTAGGTAGCGACTCCCTTTTACACGAAAATAAAACTAAGAGACCCCGAAATCAATCGATGGTCGTCGCTCTCTGCTTGCGAGGGTGCGACAATGTTCGACTTTTTTTTTTAGATTTTGTTTTTCTTTATTAATCAACTCCTACTCAATTTTAGAATTTCCCTTCTAATTTTTCTTGTTCATATAACTTACCCTCAATAAAGAAACTTCTTCCTTTTCTGTAAAATTCGAACTTCCACCACCATTCCTATTCAAATTAGTTTTGCATTCTAGTTTATATTGTTCATACTTATGACACCTAGAGCATTCAACCTTAGATTTTTCTAAAGGTTTTGGCTTGTCATATTTTGAATGATTGTAGTCATATTATTTTCCTCTTCTTTGAGAATTAGAAGATTGATTATCTTTAAATTTCTCATGTGGTGAAAATTTACCGTTATTGTTTGTTTGTGCTCCCTCCTCCTTGTCCACCTCTTTGTGAGATAGAAAAACGATTATTAGAATATAAAACTCATAAAGCTTGCTCCTTATTGTCTTGTTGATTCAACTTTTGCTTATGAATTAGTAGCTTTGCAATTTATTAATTGAAAGTTCATCAATATCCTCAGCTTCCTTTATTGTACACACAACAAAATTGAATTTTGGTGTTAACAGTCATAGAATTTTCTCAATGATGGTAATATTCTCTGATGTATCTTTATGGATTCACTTCTTGTTATCAATTGCCATCATTCTTGAAAAATAGTTTGTAACTGGCTCTCCTATATTCATCTTAAGCAATTCAAATTCTGGTTAAAGAGCTTAAAGTGGTTGTCTATTTACTCTAGTTGTTTCTTGGTACTTCTTTCTCATTGAATCCCAAATATCTTTAGAGGTTTCCTTATAAAGAATGATTCTCAAAATTAATCGATCACTTGATTGAAAAAAATAGTTCTTTACCTCGAAATCTTTCAATCATTGCGCTTCAATTTTTGTTCTTTGCACATTCGATATTGTTGATCCAAATGGTTGTTCAATTATTCCTTGAGAAATGATTTGTCAATACATCTTTGACCTTAAAAATTTCGGTATTAACATGCTTCAATGATCATAATATCCATCAAAGTGAGGGATGGTTGGTTGAATAAAATTATTGGATGCCATTATAATTTAAAAAAAAACTTCCAAAGCAATAACTTGACTATTGCTACCAAGTCTAATTTCTATTTAATTTCTCTTAATTCTACCATGCTATCTATTTGTAAGTGTAATTTCTTTTAATTTGTCTTTCTTTATATTTAAGTCATTATTCATACATTGTTTTTAACAAATATCATCATCTGAATTGGAAAAGAAAAAAACACCCTTAATATAAACTTAAATCTGAACTTATTTATTGTAAAAAGAGTTTTGAAAAATAAGATTATCATGTGGTATTAAAAAAAATTAATCAAATATTAGAATCTCTCATGATAAAGATATTTCTATCGATTCGGATGAAAATTCTTGTGATAAATAATGGATTGAAAATGACTCTAAATCTAGAGACAAATTAGGAGCAAATGAATTTGTATTTACAAGGATATGTTAGAAACTTGGTCTCAAATATAAAATATAAGAAATAAATTAAACTAACTCTACTAGGGTCTTTTTTAGTCAGATTCTCAAGACTATGTCAAGAACGTTCTTTATGAAATTGCGGCCATAAATCATAAATTGCACAATGCACATCTCTACTAGGGTGCGTCTCAAGAGTCAATAGTATCTAAAGACCTCTTATTCAGGCAATCCTTAATGAACAGTATTTTATCTTCATGATTTATAGATACTATTCCTAAAGAACGATATTTTACATTATAAGTCCATCTGGCACATCTTTTCTGTTTCATGCATAAGCTGCATGCATAAGCTTATCACTATACTATTGCTACCCTATTTCTATTTTTGTTTTGAAAATTTGCAATGCTGCTTTCTAAGTTTGACAGGTCTACAAGCATGAGAGACAGGATGCGTGACACTTTCTTTGTTCATAGGAACAAGCTTGTTTCTCTTCTCTCTAGGTACATCAAATTCCTGTTTTAGAATGTTTTAACAAATGTTGTTAGGGGAAAGGAGTTCTTGTTTGATTTCTTGATTTTTGTTGTTGGCAAGTGTTGTGTGTGGTAAATTGTTAGGGAAAAGAATTGGGACTTGTGAATTGTGAATTGTATTCCGCTGAATTGATCCAGGTAAATTGGTGTCCGGTTGTTCCTAGTTTTCCCAACAACAAGGTATGTGGACAAGGGAAAAGGGATGTTGTAAGCACATGAATTGATAGGCGAACTGACCAATATAATCAAGGAAGATGAAACAATGCAGAAGCTTAATGACAGTCCCTTTGCTGAAGTCCTTGAATCCGTAGAAGTAGTGAACACTAAATAATGGATTTTAGGCCTAATCAAATCCATTTTACATTGAAGGCCAATTCTTGCAGGTTGGATTTATATAATATTTGTGTCTCATTTGGGTTTTATAGGAAGCTATGGTTCTGCCTCCATTTGTGGCAATGGCTCTTCGTCCAATGTCTGGTGTTTGGGAATATGTTCATGTTAATGTCTATGAGCTCAATATGGATAGTTGAGTGTTTCTGAATATCTCCGGTTCAAAGAAGAACTTGTGGATGAACAGTGAGTGAATTTTGTGGTGTTTACAAAGTTTGTTTAGCTTCCAACTCTCTTACGAGCATATTTGATTAGTATTTGGAATATTGTGGCAGGTGTAATGGGAAATATGTGCTAGAACTTGATTTTGAGCTATTTAAGGCATCATTCCCACGGCCATAACAATCATCATCCATTGGAAATGGAGTTCAATTCATCAACCGTCACCTATCATCTATTATGTTCCAAAACAAAAAGAGTTTGGAGCCTCTTCTTGGTTTTCTTCGGACTCATAAACATGATGGTGTGGATACAATTTTGAGCACCTGAAATTAAACAAGTATACGTGTTCAAATATATGATTTTATTAAATATATAATTGGGTATAATCTCTATCTCATGTATTCTTTCAAAAGAATATGACAATTCTCTATTTCTTTCCTTGGATCTAATGTACAGTGACTTAATTTATTTGAGAAATCAAGCCAAGATTTATGCTTTGTAAGAATGCGAATTTGGGCGTGTATTACGAAGCAAAATATTATGATTTGATGCTTTGAAAAGTACCTTACTTTATCTTCAAAGTGTTGTTGAATAACTCTTATGGGGCGTTTTGGCTTGATCCAACAGAGCTTCGTTCTTTGTAGACTTCAAGCGTAGATGAAGGAGTGATTAGTACTTAAAAGTGCATTTTTGTCATGGTTTTATATCATCATTTTGCACTTGAAGTATCAATAACTCCTTAACTAAAGCATGTTTTATAATAATATATCTAATAATACTTAATACCTTTAATTTATGGTAAATGTTCATTTCAAATGCAGGCCTATCACATAAATGAAAGGATTGATTGATGACTTGAAGAACTTAAATTGCAAGGATAAAGAGATGGCCAAACTTAGAAAAGAGATGTCGGTGCAATCCAAACCGGAACACTGTTCGGTAATTGGGTCATATCTGGAGCTACAGATCTCAGATTTAGGTCAAATTTATATGGATGGAAAGGTAAGACATAGGCCTACAACTTTCATATGGAGCCCAAGATCTAAAAAGGCCATTATCAAGTCCAAATAGTAGCAACAACAAAGAAGCCCAAATCTGTCCTCCAGCCCGAGCACTGTTCAGTATTTTGGCCATATCTGGAGTTCTAGAAGTCCAAATGAGCTGAAGTTTTTACACAAGAAAGCTGAGACAATTGCCTACAACTTTCATGTTTGCAACTGGCTCCAGTTTTGACGTTATCAATGACGTTTTGGGCAGACAAGAGAAGATAAGGATTGTCACCAAGTCAAAAGTTGGTCACCCACTTATCAATTAGTCATCAAATCAATAGTTCCCATTTTTGGCCTATAAAAGGAGGCATTTGCCATGCATTTAGGCATCTTGGTTTCCAGATCAAGATCATGCTCTTCCTTTCTCTCTTTGTATTTTTTATGCTTTGTTTTCATTAATATTAAGTTTATGCCTTTCATTTCCTTTCCTTTACTTAGTTAACTTTTATGTTCTTATTTTGTTTATCTATTTTGCTTTCTTTCATTATGTCTAGCTAAGTTAATTATGTCAAGGTGAAAAGGTTACACTAATGGTGTAAGAATAAGTATAATGTAAACTTAATATGGACTTTAATGTTTGATACTAACATGTTTTATATTTGCTATCTTGTTCACTCTTTAATACTTTGCTTGTTAAATGACTAATCTTGATTTATGTTGTATAACACTTGGTACAACAAATGCTTGGCACTTTCATAGCCCATAATGTATGGTATAACCGACACCTGAGCTATGAAAGGAACTTGATTTGTTGTTAACATAAGTTATAATCATGAATGCTTGACGAGATTTACAAGTATTAGCATTAATTGAATAAGATGACTAATGTAATCATGTTAACAATATATAATCTGATTGGAACCTCCTTTGTGTGTGGTTTCCAATTCAATAATAAGAGTTTATACTATACTTGTTTGATATACCATTAGTGGAACCTCTAACCTTGACATTTGTTATTATCATTGTTTAATCGTTACATTAATATTCCATCTCAAAGTTCTCATCATCTTCTTCTTCTTCTCTTTCTTTATTATTATTATTATTACTACTACTACTACTACTACTACTACTACTACTACTACTACTACTACTACTACTACTACTACTACTACTACTACTACTACTACTACTACTACTACTACTACTACTACTACTACTACTACTACTACTACTACTACTACTACTACTACTACTACTACTACTACTACTACTACTACTACTACTATAACATCTGCTCTCAGTTTCCAAGAGAAAGGTAAGTTTCCATCTCAAACACAACAAAATCCCAAAGGGCAATACAATGCAAATGCAAGTAGTTCCGGAAGCCAACACATGGATCAAGTCAAATCAGTCACTACTCTGCGCAGTGGTAAGGTTATTGAAAAACCCTCTCTTGAACCTTATGAGAAAGATGATGAGTCAATCTTTGAGGGTAAGGAAGGGGTTGAATCTGAAAATTGCAAAGAAACGACTGATTCACCGCCAGCACTTCCATTTCCTCAAGCCATGACCAAACAAAGGAAAGTCAATCACAATTCTGAAATTTATGAAATTTTCAAACAGGTAAGGATCAATATACCTTTGCTGGATGCTATTAAACAGGTTCCTTCCTATGCTAAATTTTTGAAAGATCTATGCACTGTGAAGAGGAAACTGAATGTGAAAAAGAAAGCCTTTCTAGCCGAACAAGTAAGTGCTATTCTTCAGAATAATAATGCTTTGAAATATAAAGACCCTGGTTGTCCTACAATTTCTTGCTTTATTGGAGAGCATAAAATTGAAAGAGCCTTACTTGATCTTGGTGCTAGTGTGAATTTACTTCCATATTCAGTTTTTCAGAGTCTCAATCTAGGTGAGTTAAAACCAACTTCTATATCTCTTTTACTTGCCGATAGATCTGTAAAAGTGCCTAGAGGAATAATTGAAGATGTGTTAGTACAAGTCGATAAATTCATTTATCCTGTGGATTTTATTGTCTTGGACACAGAACCTGTTGAAGCATGTAATTCATTTCCTGTTATTTTAGGACGTCCGTTTCTTGCAACCTCTAACGCATTGATTAATTGTAGGAATGGACTGATGAAGCTATCATTTGGAAACATGACATTGGAGATGAATATTTTCAACATTTGCAAGCAACCTGGAGATGATAATGATTTACAAGAAGTAGATCATATTGATGAATTAGTTTATGATCAACTTGAATCTACTTTAAGTAAAAATGAATTGGATGAAACTGAAGATTTGCAAATGGTTTATTCTGAGGAAGAAATCACGAATGAAACAAGCACCGAAAATGTTGATGCGAATCTTTTGTCAACAGTGACAACAGATTCGACATCTGACATCACACCAATCGATGATTACTTTCCTAACAAATCCTTACTTTCTCTTAGTTCAATGCCTTGGTATGATAAAAATATTAATTTTCTTGCTTTAGGAGATTTGCTAGCTGATTGGAGTACCCAAGACAAAGAAAAGTTTTTGAACGAAGTGAAGAGCTTTTATTGTGATGACCCTAACTTATTCAAATATTGTCCTGATCAAATATTTCAAAGATTCATTCCCGACAATGAGGTAAGTAGTGTCATTAAACTTTGTCATTCTGAAGCATGTGGAAGTTATTTCTCGTCAAAAAAGACTGCTGCAAAAATCTTTCAAAATGGATTTTATTGGCCCACCATGTTCAAGGACACACATGCATTCTGCAAAACTTGTGAAAATTGTCAAAAAATTGACACTGGTCAAAAAGTTTTGTTTTATGATTCTCAACTCTATGCATTCCCTAAAGAGCTAAGATTAAGATGGACCAATCCTTATGGGGCCTGTGATATTGAGAATTCAATGAATGACAATGATTTTAAGGAAAATGGACATCGTTTGAAAGCTTACTTTGATAATTTTCCTAGTGAAAATGAATCAGCTGGTTTGAATGATCTTGTAGATAAAGGTTGATTATTTTGTTTTTCTTACATTGTTTTTGTGTTTCTTTTTGAGTGATTTTTGCTAGTTTCTCTCACCCCGGTCAAATGGCGGATAACGGTACTCCGTGACTTAAGTCGGTTCTTTCAGTTTCCCATAATTACTGATATTTGTGTATATATTTGTGCAATTCTTTGAATCTCTCTTCTAATTCTCATTTGAAAATGGACACTAATCTTGAAAAATTGAAAAAGTATTTTCCCGCTCTGCCTCAGAATGCGATTACAAAAATTTACCGTGCTAGATGTGCAAGATTGAGATTGTTAATGAATCATGGAATTCCTGAAGATATTCGTTGGTTGATTGAAGCAAAGGTCCGATTATCAGGTGAATCCTCTAACTTCTTCATTTCACACATGCCTGGAATAGGTAAAAGCACTTTTGCAAAGAAACATCATGCAAAACGACTAGAAGTCTGTCATCGATGTGCTAGATGGACTTGTAATACACAATGTCGTTCTTTAGGAATGGTATCTATAAACCATGAAGATAAAATACAATTCATTAAGGATGGCCTGAGTAAGGAGTCTTTAGATAATCTTCTATTGACTCTTGAGATGCATCCTAGTGGAGATGTGCATCGTGCAATTCATGATTTATGGCCACTATTTCATAAAGAACATGATCGACTTAGTCTTGGGAATCTGACTAAAAAAGACCCTGTTTGCCAGTTTTTAAGAAAACTGGATGGGAAGCCTATCCCCAACCCATAGAGGGCGTTTAAGCCGTTCTTGAACGTAAAACCAAGGGAAGATGTGAGCCACAATCAAAACTACATGTACATACACATGCTTTTTCAAAAAGTAAATAAATAAATAAATAAAGAGAGAGAGAGAGAGAGAGTGTGAGACTCCAGCTGGCCTACATATAGGTGTTATGATTGCCTTTCTCATTTCTCATCTATAAAACCCTCTCTTCCTTCCTTTCATTTCTACTCAACCCATACATTCAACAAATACAGAAGTGTGTAGAAATGGCAAGTTCCTCAGGTCATCAAATAAGAAATATTTGTGTTTTCGGTGGATTTAGTCCTGGGAAAGAAAAGGAGTTTTTAGAATCAGCAAAGCATCTTGGTCAGGTGCTAGCTGAGAGAAAGATTCATTTAGTGTATGAGGGAGGCAGTCTTGGGTTAATGGGAGGTGTGTCAATAGCTGCATTTTTAGGAGGTAGTCAAGTTTTGGGGGTCGTCCCCGAAGCTTTAGCACAAGGGGACATCATTGGAAAAACAATTGGAGAGGAACTTCAGGTCTCCACAATGTCAGCTTGAATGAATGCAATGTTTAACCATGCTGATGCCTTCATTGCTTTACCAGGTGGTCTAGGTACATTGGAAGAGATCTTTCATATTTCCTCTTGGGCTCAACTACACATTCACCATAAACCCATAGGTTTGTTAAATGTTAATGGTTATTATGATAAGTTGTTGTCTTTTCTTGATCATGCTGTGGAACAAGAATTTCTAACATCTTTTGCACGACAAATCATAATCTCTGTTGCTACTGCTGAACAATTGATTGACCAACTACAATCTTTCATTCCTATGATTGATCCTTCCATGAGTCGTATAAATTGGTCATCTAAGGAAAGCTGTAAAAAGCTTAGATTGGATTTGAGCCTTCATTTGTGAATTTTTGTGTCTTTTGGTTTTATTATTGTGTTTTGTTATTTCTTATTTTTGTTTTAGTGTGTTTCAGGTTTGTCGGTGTTCGTTATTTCAGGTGATATCTTATATACTCTATCTTTCTACCTTAAAACATTGAGGACAATGTCTCGTTTTGGTTGGGGGGAGAGGGTAGTAGTTGATAAAAAAAAAAAAATTGTTTTTCATTTCATAAAGCATGTGCATAATTGTTGTTACTAGGATGGTAGAGTAAAGGAGCTCTTTTGTTAAAGTGACTCTTAAGACGCATCTTAGTAACCATTCTTAACAAGGTCTATTATAATACTTCTTGAAATATTCAGATTTACAAACTCTCGCATTGTTATCACTTAATTCTGCTCACATACTTATTTAACATGTATTCTTAAACCTTAATTTACACACACACACTTTAACATATGATTGTGGGTTGCATATTGGATTATTACATTATTTATGTTCTTTTGTTAAAGGTAACAACTAAGGAAAAGGGATTGTATATAATTAAGAAAAAAAACATGAAAAGAAAAAGAAAAAAAAGAAAAGAAAAAATGATGATAATAAAAATGTAGATAAGTTTGGTTTCGTAGCCTCCCTAACCTAAGCAATTAAGCCTGAAGGGGTGTTTTAACACCTAATACCCTAAAGTCAACTAACTTGGGAGCTATTGGCCCAACGCTTGTTACATGGGTTGAGGAGAAAAGCTTAAGGAAATCAAACATTGCACTATCTACATATCAGTATCTGCGACCCGAGTTACTAAGCTCGTAGGGGTGTCTCAACACCTAATGCCCTAAGACCAACTGGTCTGGGAGTCATTAGCTGAAAGCTCGTTACATGGGTTAAAGATGCATGATGTTTTTAAATTATATGTATATATATTTAAAAAAAAAGAAAAAAAAAAGAAAAAAGAAAGAAAAAAAGACAAAAATAATAATCCCAGCCCAAGGAAGTTAACCTTAAACATTAGAACAAAAATTTTGTTTTCTTCCAAGAAAAGCCCCATAATTATGTGTTGATACATTGAGCACAAAAGAAAGGTTTATTAATATCTTATTAAGAGGTATTGAGCAGATATATAAATTTAATGAGAGTTTGTTTATCTGGATAGATTACTGGAAGTTAAATGATGAATACCTTGCTTTGTGGAATTGGCAAATTGTTTTTCTATTTTACGCTTTGATTACTAGGGACTAGTAATAAGCTGGTTGAGGGGTGTGATTAGTACTTAAAAGTGCATTTTTATCATGGTTTTATATCATCATTTTGCACTTGAAGTATCAATAACTACTTAACCAAAGCATGTTTTATAATAATATATCTAATAATATAAGATACCTTTAATTTGTGGTAAATGTTCATTTTAAATGCAGCCCTATCAAATAAATGAAAGGATTGATTGATGACTTTAAGAACTTAAATTGCAAGGATAAAGAGATGGCCAAACTTAGAAAAGAGATGTCGGTGCAATCCAAACCGGAATACTGTTCGGTAATTGGGTCATATCTAGAGCTATATATCTCAGATTTAGGTCCAATTTATATGGATGGAAAGGTAAGACATAGGCCTACAACTTTCATATGGAGTCCAAGATCTAAAAAGGCCATTATCAAGTCCAACTTGTAGAAACAACAAAGAAGCCCGAATCTGTCTTCCAGCCCGAGCACTGTTCGGTATTTTGGCCATATCTAGAGTTCTAGAAGTCCAAATGAGCTGAAGTTTTTACACAAGAAAGATAAGACAATTGCCTAAAACTTTCATGTTTGCAATGGGCTCCAATTTTGCCGTTATCAATGACGTTTTAGGCAGACAAGAGAAGATAAGGATTGTCACCAAGTCAAAAGTTGGCCACCCACTTATCAATTAGTCATCAAATCAATAGTTCCCAATTTTGGCCTATAAAAGGAGGCATTTGCCATGCATTTAGGCATCTTGGTTTCCAGATCAAGATCATGCTCTTCCTTTCTCTCTTTGTATTTTTTATGCTTTGTTTTCATTAATATTAAGTTTATGCCTTTCATTTCCTTTCCTTTACTTAGTTAACTTTTATGTTCTTATTTTGTTTATCTATTTTGCTTTCTTTCATTATGTCTAGCTAAGTTAGTTATGTCAAGGTGAAAAGGTTACACTAATGGTGTAAGAATAAGTATAATGTAAACTTAATATGGACTTTAATGTTTGATACTAACATGTTTTATATTTGTTATCTTGTTCACTCTTTAATACTTTGCTTGTTAAATGACTAATCTTGATTTATGTTGTTAACATAAGTTATAATCATGAATGTTTGACGAGATTTACAAGTATTAGCATTAATTGAATAAGATGACTAATGTAATCTTGTTAACAATATATAATCTGATTGGAACCTCCTTTGTGTGTGGTTTCCAATTCAATAATAAGAGTTTACACTATACTTGTTTGATATACCATTAGTGGAACCTCTAACCTTGACATTTGTTATTATTATTGTTTAATCCTTACATTAAATTTCCATCTCCAAGTTCTTATCATCTTCTTCTTCTTCTCTTTCTTTATTATTATTATTATTATTACTACTACTATTACTACTACTACTACTATTACTACTACTACTACTACTACTACTACTAGTATTATTATTATTATTAGTATTACTATTATTATTATTATTAGTATTATTATTATTATTATTATTATTATTATTATAATTATTATTATTGTTATTGTTGTTGTTGTTGTATTATTGTTATTTATAATTTTTACAAATAACCTCCCTGTGGTTCGACCCCGGTCTTGTCGGGTTATTTATTACTTCGACACTCCTGCACTTGGGAGAAGACATCAATCTTTTAGTCGTGTCATCTACTTTCAGGTTGGTCTCCCTATATCAGTTCTTGGGATGATGGGGACAAAAATTATGGTCGAGTCCTTCAAAATTTAATGCTGCCCTTTCACATCCTACCCGGATCATTGGTGCTTTCAGATTCCTCGAAGATTCCATTGCTAGTGTTTTTCTAATCCATTGCTTCCAGCATGATTCAATAGATGATTCATGTTCATCTTAGGAGTGTCTTCAAATTCTATCCACCCGGGCTTGATTAATTGCAGAAGCTTTCTCTTGAAGGCGTTGCAGGTATGGATGGTATGCCCAACAATACCAGCATGGTATTCACAATTAAGTTCTAGCTTGTACCAATTAGGATAAGGTGGCTGCACAGGTCTCAAATGTTCTAGAGCTATATGTCTGATGCTCTATAGCTTTTGATTCATCTCATTCAGGGGTAGCAGTAGTGGAGGTAGTTGTTCTTGAACCCTTTAGTAATTTCCAATTTGGCTTTTCGCTTGAAAGTTATAGGGCTTAAGTTTTTTGATGTTGGTAATCTAGGATGGAGTGTGGTAGTGTTGGGATGAGTTTTTCCTACCCTTGCTGTCATCTTCAACATGATAGACCTTTTTTTTTTAAGCCTCTTTTCATGGTGGGTGCAAAAATTCTACCACTCTTGACACCTTGCTTTATACATTCACACACTACCATAGCGTTAGTGAATTGCTGGGTGGAACTACCCATCACATGTTTATAATATGGTGCTTTAAGTGTGTTGGCAAGTAAAGAGACCATCTCTTTGTCCAAAAATGTGGAGGATATACTTGAGCAGCTGATTCCTGCCATCTTTAAGCGTATTCCCTTATGCTTTCATTGTCCTTTTTCTCTAGATTGGACAAATTGGTTTTGTTAGGAGTGATGTCCATTGTCCATGTTATACTTGTATTGCTTGACAAAAGCATCTACCAGATCTTTCTATCTCCGGATCTTTTTGTTGTCCAGAACTTTCTATCTCCGGATCTTTTTGTTGTCCAATCTCATGTATAATCTCAATGTTGGCCCCACTTAAGTTATCCTGAAAAAAATGCATCAGCAGTTTTTCATCATGTATTACCTCTGACATTTTATTATAGTAGGACTTGAGTTAAGTCATGGGGCATTGTGTTCTACTATATTTGATAAATTCAGGAACACGAAACTTCTTCGAGACAACCACATTTGGGACGAGACACATCTCTGCTACCCTTACTGGATCATATAAGTCTACCCCTTTAATGACTTTGAGTCTATCTCTCAGCGCCTCTATTTTATCTTGATCAATGCTATCAAATGCCTTAGTCTTGTTGGACTCGTTAACAGATGCCTCCATAACTATTAGGGCTGGTGCAGGTGTCGCTGATTGCATAAATATTGGATTTCGCTGAGGCTCTTGACCATGTTCACTCATTCTTTCTTTAAGTTGAACTATAGTAGAAGCCTCATTAAAGGTGATCAGTCAGTTAGAAGGACCTTCACCAGAGGTATTTCTTATTGTTTGCTCAAAGAAGCTAGTGAGATGAGTCACGCTTGTTTTTAGAGACTCCAACTCTTCTTGAAAATAGGCATCATAATGAGCAAGCTCTTCATCTTCCAAGTTTCTTACTCAAAGTCGAGTGTTGTAAAATATTTAGGGGCCTATATTTCAATCTAAGGCATGTATGTTAAATGTATGAACATGTAATTTATATGATGAACTTCCCTTTTGAGGGTTGACATATGATTGTAACTCTTTGCATGAGTGACGATCCTTATGTCACCTATAAGTCTTGAGTTCAAGATGATTTAAGAAGGGTTTGCCCTGATGTAAATAAAGATAACACATATAACCTAAGGACAAGTTCTATTCATTATGTGAATATGGGTAGTTTTTCTACTTGTTCTCAAAAGGGTCTCATATCTGCCTAGTGATGATCTTTGTAAAAATAGTATAGGGGCACTACAAGAAATGATTAAGGCATGTATACCCACCATTACCAAGCATACACTCAGATATGAGTTGGGTGTTTTACGCATCTGAACCCTGACCAATAGTCATAGGGCAAATCACTAATTCCTGACCTAACTTAAAAGTTTGTGTGTGCTTTCCAAAAATTAAAGCATGTGATGCATAAGGCAATTCTATAAAATACATTGAACAAATATGTATGAAAATAAAGTGCGTAAGAAATAAATAAAGAAAATGCATATTAACTATAAACATGCAAACCAAATAATAAAACACAATGATCAGACAAAAACAAAGCTTAGTCCACAGAGTCCTAAGTGAAGTTGTTATTCTGTCGCACGTGTGCGGCATCGTGGCAATGATCCAACCTCAAGGAAAATGGTGTGTGGTCTATCTAGAAAATATAAAAAGACAAGGAATTCTTATCTCTTATCAGTAAAATATAGACTAGGAGTCGCTACCTAAAATTCTGGTCACTAGGAACCCTAACTAGTCTAAGAGATGGGGTACAAAGATTGGTTGCATAAAGAGAAGGTATTAACACCCTAAATATACCCTACCTAAGGTAGGCTACGTTGTTTTAATGTCTGATAAAATCTAAGGTTTGGTTGTGGTTTCTAATGGTTGGTTCTGTCTCTCTAAGATTTAAGAAAAACCCTCCTCTATCTAAATAAGGTAAAACCTAATTGTTCTATGTTGTTAACACAAAATACTTTTTTAATATTAGGAATATATTTTATGTATAAATTCATAATCCCTAATACTAAAACAACACAAAATATTTTTTTTTGTTTTTGATATTTTGGTCAATTTTCTCTTGACTTTAGTAAATTGGTTATTAAAGTCAAAATGCATGCTAAAACATTGTTTTTTGGTCTATGAAAAAACACAATATGATTTTTTAGCTCTGAGACACTTGGCCATATGCACAAAAATATTTTTTAAAATTTTTTATTTTATTTTTGGAAGTTTTGACAAAAATCAAGTATTTTAATACCGGATTCGTATTTTTTCAAAAATTATGTCGCGATAATCATGTTTATTTTGAATTTCATGCTTCTATATTTTATGTCAAGGATCTCATCACCAAGGAAGTACTTTTTTTTTGTTAGAGTAATGATGGTTCTTCTTTTCTATTAGAGTAATGATGGTCTTTATGTCCTCTTCAAGTCTTTTGCCACATCAGTTCCTTAAGCTTTTTGGTCTCCTTACATCTTTGTGATTGCCAACTTGTGTCATTGTCATTTGGGTCATCCAACCCCTCATATTTTAGATTTGTTAGTTTCTAGTAATAAAATCATATGTACTTCTAGACGTTCTCTTGCTCAGTGTCAAGTTTGTCCTTTAGGTAAGTCATTATGTCTGTCGTTGTGATCTACGAGTCATAAAACTACTACCCCACATGATTTAATATTTAGTGAAGTTTGGGGTCTTGCCCTTATGTTTTCCTCTGATGGTTTTCATTACTTTGTTATTTTTGTCGAAGCGCATACTAAATATATTTGGTATTATCTGCTTCTTGTAAATCTGATGTGTTTTCTGTTTTGCAATGGTTTCAAACACTTGTCAAATGTTAGTTTTAACGTAAAATAAAATCTGTTCAAACTGAATGGGGTAGTGAATATTGTAAGTTAAATAATTTCTTTTATAGTATTGGCATTCATCATCGGTTAATCTGTCCTTATACTTAAGAACAAAATGGCACTATTGAGTGTCGTCATTGACATATTGTCAAAACTGTCCTAACCCTTTTAGGCAAGTGTAGTGCACCATTGCGATTTTGGAACTATTCTTTTGAATCACCAGTAATCGCATGCCTACTCTTGTTCTTCAAAATAAATCTTCGTTTAAGTGTCTCTTTCATCATATTCCTAATTATAATTTTCTGCGTACTTTTGGGTATCTTTATTTTCCCTTCTTACGTCTATACCATGCTCATAAATTGGATTTTTGTTCTTCCCTATTTGTGTTCGTAGGTTATAGCTCATCTCATCTTGGTTAACATTGTCTTGATTTAGCTTCTCATTTTATTTATGTCTCACGTCATGTTTGTTTTCCTGAAACTGTCTTTTCTTTTGCAAATCTGAACAGATAACACATACCCTAACACCCTCAACACATACTACACACCTCCCAACCTTGTATCCTCCGCAATTCCTTCAACCTACCACTCTCCTAACCGGCCCAAATAGCACCCCTATTTTGCCCTCTTTAGCACCCTGCCATAACCCCTTTTGCCTACTGCCTCTGCCTCAATTTCAACCCATCTACCGCTGCCCTACAATCATTAGCTGCTCGTAATCATATGATCATTATACAGGAACAAGTTCCCCATCGCTAGATACCCTTGTCTTCAGGTATGATGTTATAGAATAGTGTAGTTCTGCAGCAGCTTCGCTGGTGTATGCAAACTAGTGTAGTCCCTCCATCAACTCTTTAGCAAGCCTACAACTATGTGTTGACCTTTCCTCTTATCCTCTCCAACAACTTTCAGGTGTTGGCTCTCCTTCTACACGCCCAGCTATTCGCCACTGTCCCATGGTTCTCTGTCCGCGATAGCCCAAGACAATCCTATCCACTGCCACTACATTTGCTGCCTCCTTTAGTCAGGTAGTATCTCTTCCTACTCATGAGCCACTTGTTTTTAATGATGCTAATAGGTTTGACACATGGCATAGTGTTATGTGTGAGGAAATCCAGCCCTTACACGCTAACAAAACTTGGTCCTTAGTATCGTTTCACCCTTTAATGAATGTTATTGGTAGTCGGTGGGTGTACAAGATTAAACAGGTATAAAGCGTGTCTAATTGCTAGAAGTTTCACTCATCAAAAAGGTATTGATTACTCTGAAACCTTTAGTCCTATTATTAAACAGGTGACCATCAGACTAGTCTTCTCTATTGTTGTTTCGTGTGATTGGAAAATTCATCAGCTTGATATCCATAATGCCCTCCTCAATGGTGTTTTTGATGAGGAGGTCTACATGAAACAACCTCCAGGTTTTGTTGACTCTGCTCTCCCCTCTCATGTGTGTCGATTGCATAAGTCTCTTTATAGTTTAAAATAGGCTCCACGGGATTGGTACACTCGTCTGAATATTTTCCTATTATCTATTGGTTTTCGTGCCTTTAAGGTGGATATCTCATTGTTTATCTATTCTGTTGGTACTGATATTTGTTATATTCTAGTCTACGTTGATGATATTTTGTTTATGGGTAGTAACTCCCTTTTACTCCAACGCCTCATACAGCTACTGAGCTCCGAATTCAAACTTCGCTACTTGGGTTCTGTTCATTATTTTTTAGGTATTAAGGTTCAACTTACTAATATGGGTCTTATGCTTCGACAACATAAATATAAACTTCACATCCTCACTCGGGCTGCTATGTTATCTTGCAAACCTATTGATACTCCTATCTCTACATCCAAAGCTACCATTCTACCAGATCCCTTGTTTTCTGATGCTACATATTTTTTATCAAATTATGAGTGCTCCTCAATGTCTCACTTTTACGTGCCTAGATATTTGCTTTGTTGTTAACAAAGTTTGTCAGTTTATGCATGCTTCTTTGTTGTTAACAAAGTTTGTCAATTTATGCATGCTCCTACAAATTCTCATTGGGTAGCTATTAAACGCATATTGTGTTATCTTAAGGGTAAGACATCACATGACCTTCATATTACAGATGCAGATTGGGTAGACAGTGTTGAGGATAGAAAAACTATAGGTGGTTATCTTGTTTTCTTTGTTCAGATGCCGATTTCATGGAAATCAAGTAAGCAATATACGATTGCCTTACATGGTTTTACAAATGTAGATTGGGCAGACAATGTTGATGGTTTTTTGTCTAGTGGCAGGCGAAGGGCGTGAGTTTTGTCAAGGTTTGGGCAAGTGGGGAGAAAGAGAAAAGGTAGGAAAAAAAAAATTCTCCTTCTCCCCTGCTTATGTGTTCACAGGGAAAAAAGAAGCAACATAATATATAATGTCAAATCCAATTTTAATCTTTCTCAAACAATCTTTTTGTAATTTCTTGGATGTTCTGGTATGTTCTTCTCAATTGACATGTATTTTTTTTATTTTCTTCCAACATTTCTTTTAATTTTTTTATATTTTCTCCCCTCCCCCCCTTCCTCTTTTATTTTTTTGTATTTGTAGCCCCTCAAAAATAAATAATAACATTGAAGCTTTAAATTGAATATCCACCATGAGCTTGAGAGTATGTATTATACGATATTAGGATATTACACATTATATGCTTGTATATGTTCAGGAAAAGATTTACTATTTCTATATTGTAATCTCTACACTAACTATATACATTAAATATTGTGCATTACCTCGTACTACTTAATCATAAGTTATATTAGGAATAAAAGTGTATTGACACATAGATTCCATGAGATTTCTCCCGGAAACATAATGAATTGCCCAATACAAATATTATTAAAAACAAAATGGACGACAGTTGTTTGTGTACGTCAACATATGAACATTTTCTGGAAAAACATGAAAATATGGCCCAGCCTTAATCTAGTTTGTGTACTTAAAAATATGTCGATTTTAATAAATTTTACATATTTGTTAATATTAATATAAATTGATTAACTGACCAATCACACATACGAAAATAAAAAATTTGTGAACATGAAAATTAAGAAAAAGCCAAAGCTAAAAAGCTTCTTATTTATTAATGTTTTATTTATGCCCAACACCTGATAGTAGGCATTCTAGATCCCTCACACAGGATTGCAGTAGATAACAGTTCTGGTTCAAACATGATAATAGGCAATCGACTTCCCTCAATATCATTCTGACACCATTTTAGGTGCTCTCTATGCATCCGGTTCAAACATAACAAGAAGAGGGTCGACATTGGGAGCCAAGTACTGTTCACTGTTGACGCCCACTGGACGCATGAGCATTCACCGAAGGGTTCGGACTTTGGACAAAAAGAAAGCTGATAAAATCTATTGTCCCCTTCATACTTGGTAATCTTAAACTGATTCAATCTATCAACGCCTCCGGTGGTCACAATGTATCCTTCCGTTGTTGGACTCAATTCAACCATCCACATCGTTGTCACGCCCACCATCAGACATATGGGTGCATCAAAGTTCACATTTAGATAAGTTCCTTCGCGGATGACACCATCCTTGGATTTTATAACTGGTGAAAATATTATTGGGAGGCTCTCGTTCAAGGTGGAAAGTATAACATCAGAATTGCATATGATCTTGCTAGTCGCAGTGACCGCTAGAGTTGTTGTATTGTCAGTCGAGGGGGCTACGATTACCTAGCGAGAACCAGCTTGCACCTCATTACCGAACAAATCGAGCACTGCAGGGTCTTCGGCATGAACAGCCTCAGGAAATGAAGTTGCTGCGAAGGCAAAGAGAAGGAAAGAGAGCCCTAGAAATTTAGTGATCTTCATATTTGTTGAATATGAGTATTAGTTATCTCAATATTGTGTCTTGTTGATCTTGTGTTGAAACAACGCATGGAGAGCATATATTTATATGGAGCCCTAGCATTTGAATTATTTGTTACAATTAATTAAAAATTTCCACAAAAATACAAATTGTAGTGTTTTTCTCGCCTGATATCCGACAAAACTAAAAATTAAAGTGTTATGGCAACGAGTTGTCATATAGGTTTTGAGCTCTTGCAGCTTGCACCACTTGCTCACTTGATTGATCCCGCAAAAGTGTTTAACTCGTGCTTAATAGGTTATAAATGATCTGATCAATGAACATAAAAAATTTAAATCTCCTAAATATAAATAAATAATTTATATTCTTTTGAAACGAAAATTGTTTTAATAGTTAATTAATCATGTAATAACTGGTGAGCTCAAACAAAATAGTCTATTATATAAATAACTTCAACTAAGAGAGTATTTAGCAGCATGATAGTAATTATTTTTGAAAATATTTTTTGTTTAGAAATATATTAAAATAATTAAAAAAATTAATTTGACATCAACAAATCAAAATATTATCAAAACATCAAAAAAAATATTAATTTAATGAAAAGAAAAAAATGAAATTTGTATGTTTTTTTTAATGTGCTTTTGAAACACAAAAATAAAAATTGCATAGAACTACTAGCTAAACCTTCCAAATAAAATTCAAGTTGTGAAACTTAGAATCGGTCATTTAAAATGAGATTACATTTCCTACTATAAAATGACGATTTTCTTATGAACTGTCAAAAAAATTAAATTATTCCTATTTTCTTGCACTAGAAACTGTATGAGATTTAAAAATTTATTGAGTTGATAGAAGTTTAGTGATCTTCATTGTTGAGATCAGTATTAGTTAGCCCAATGTTTTGTCTTCTAGTTCATGTCTTGAAAGAGTGTAAACATTTGGATTAGTTGTTCTAATAATTAAACGTGCACATGTTGTTCGACAAAACTACAAATTATAGAGAGTTGTCCTTTAGGTTTTGAGCTTTTGATTTACTCGTGCTTAATAGTTTGTAAGATTCCATCAATTAAAATATTTCCTCATCTCAATCTAGAAGAAAATAATAAATATTTATCATCTTATTTTAAGATAGGTACTGCTAAACTCACTACAATTATTTTATTGATGAGTTGAAAGAATGCATATAGAACATAGATTTGTAGGGAGAAAGGATTTGTATTATTTGCTACCTTGTATTAATTCAAACTTGCGCATGCTGGCTATAACATAAATAATATTCGTATAGGTTAAAAGCTTCGGGACCACGTTGCTTACTTGTTGAAACAGTTTTCTACATTTATTGTAGTTAAGAAGATTCACATAATATATGAACTATCCATAACGATCATGATGAGTAAGTTTGTTTTTCAGTAATAGATGAAGATTACATTTAGAGAACCCTAATATATACTCTCCAAGATGAGTAAGTTTGGTTTTCTACTGACATGGATATCTATTGGGAGTCGATATTTAACAAATGATAGCTATTGTAGGATATTAGGATATTAAACGTTGTAGGCTTGTACCCCACTAGAAATTCAACAAATATCATATGAATTACTGATGAAATTTTTGTGTCGGTAATTTGCAGTAATATTTACCAATCGATTTAAATCTGTCGATACATATTAATAAAATTATTGTATCAATATATACTGACAGAATCCTATAGAGAATATAAAGAATTTTAAAGAACAAAGCAGTGCAATGAAGTGGAAGTTTTTGTAGGCGATTTTACCGACAAAATTACATAGAGATTCAAATCGGGTATGTAAATCTGTATTATAATCTCAATTATGAGGGTGATGAAAATGAACGTTGCAATGGTTAGAGCATGTGGGACACTTTTACTCAAGAATTCCCTAGTATATCTCTCTCTCATTCTCTATGTGCATATGTGCGTTGTTAAGATGAAGATGATAAAGAAGATGAAAGATCGAAAAAGAGCTTGTCATATCTATACACTATATATCAAAATATGATTTGGTTCGGGTTCATTAAATTTTGATTTCAGTGATAAATTTGAAAGCAAATAACGGAGCCAAAGAATCTCAGCAGTTTCATCTGCTAAGGCCTTATATTATGGTCTAGTAAAGAAGCGAGTAATAGTGCGTTGCTTACCAGATTTCCATGAGATGGGAGTGGTGCCAAGGAAGATAATGTAGCCACCAATAGATTTCTAATAATCAATACTCCCCATCCAATCAACATCGATAAAGTCGCACGTGTGTGGTGTCTCAGCGAACATCCATTTTATGGTTTTAGTATCTGGAAAAATTGGGGGGGAGGGGGGGAATTCTTGTATCTTATGAGTAGAAAAAGAGAATGAGAGTTATGACCTAGTATTTTGGTCACTAAAAACCCTAATTAGTCTCAAAGATCGAGCATGGAGATCGGTTGTGTAAATGAAAGGCATTAGCATCTCAAATACGCTCTACCTAAAATAATCCACATTGTTTGATTGTCTAATATATGCTAAGATACTATAATATTTCTAATTATTGGACCGTTTATAATTTAAGAATTTTCTTATCTTATCAAGTAAAATCCTAATTGTTCTAATGTTTATAAAAGAATTATCTTTTTAATATCAGGATTACATTTTACATATGAATTCATAATCCTAGATAGTAAAAGAAAAAAAAATATTTTTTAGGTATTTTTGAAATATTGGCCTAGTGCTCATGGCTTTAATAAAATGGTTATGAAAGCCAAAATGCATGCTAACATGTTTTTTTTTTAATTTTTATTATATGAAAATACAATATGACTTTTTTTTTTTTTTAATCTTTGAGAGACTTACCATATGCATAAAAGAAGACATTTGTTTTGTTTTTTCTTTGTAATTGTTTTGGTGAAAATCAGGTATTTTTATATCAAATTTGTATCTTTACAGTATAAAAATACAAATCAATATTAATCAAAATGATGTTAAAATATGCGAGAAAACCATAAATTTTTAAAAAAAATTTATCTGGGAGAACCTAGTCCAGCTCATGTACAATGGTTTTTTTTATCTAGGAGAACCTAGTCCAGCTCATGTACAATGGCTCTCCACTGTATAGGCTAAACGCTTTGGTGTCACTTTGCTTAGCTAGCCATCCCACAAAACTTGTTTTCGTCGTGGTGATCAAATAATTTTCTACATATAATATTGTGGTTAAGAACATTCACGTAATATATGTACTATCCACAATTATCATAAAGATTATGCTTAAAAAAATAGCAAAATTATTGCAGAAAATATAGTAAATTTGTTTATCAAGAATATTAGAAAATTCAATTTAAAGAACCCTAATATAAGATTAAAGGTTAAAAATAGATTTAAAATCCTCTAAAAACCATATGAATACACCCTAAGATCAAAAGAAAATGGGTAAAAAAAGGAGAAGCTATTTTAAATACCTTTCTGATCCAAAAGTAGACCCTTGTGGTCTGCTTTTATTGTATTTTATTTGTTTTTTATTATATATTTATGATTATAAGCATGGCAAACAGTTTTGGAATTGGAATGCTTAACAAATAATATTGCATTCACCTATTTGTTGCTGTGTTTTTCATTTAGTGTTTTTATTTCTGAAGTCTTGATACTTGTTTCTTGGTTTTTTTAGGTTTTTTATGTATATTTAAGGGTGTTTACCTTGGCTTTGCTATGCATGCTCGTTGACAAAACGAGTTTAATAAGTCAATTTTAAATCCATGTCACATGAATATATAGGTTGTGTTAAGTTATTGTTGTTTTAGATTTAGTATCTTAAGCTTGATTTTGATATTTTGAATTTTTGTTAGTGCTTTTTATTCAAATGTGTTTATGTATGTGTAACACCCCACCCTTTCATATACGTTTATAGTTCCTTTTCTATAATTTGGCACATAAAAATATAGGTAATTTTTTTTTGGCACTTATACATACACACTAAGATGAATACACATGATTATTATTAGGTGTAATGTCATTTCAGTCCACATTGTGCTATCAAATGTTCAATCAAAAACACGGTAGAGCTTTCCTAAACTTGAACGATATTGGGTTATCAACACAAACCTGTTCACTTTCCAAAACCATTTCACAATCCTTGATTCAACCTTCTTGGAATCATGATGCATTCTTCCAATATCATCTCAATGAGATGTTTCCACATATCATACAAGCTTAGGTATTTAACTAAACATTATATAAACAAAATTCTAAATAAGGAAATTTACATTAAAGTTTAATGAGCATGTTACCCTTATTAAAAAAACCTTAACTAGCTATTACATATGCACTAGAAATAACATCTCTTTGTTCATAAGCATAAATCTACAAATCTATTTACGATCTAAAGCCATAGATTACACATATTTTATTATCTTTGCTTTAAGACATTATACATTAAAATTTACACAAGAGTACCGCATTCATTACATATTCTTAGTAAAGGTAATGCTCTAGGGACTACTAGGCATCTTGGTTGTGAGAAGATCTTGTTACAATGTTAAATTTATATGAGCATACCAAACAAAAGAAACAAGACATAAATTTTTAATGCAATACATATAATGGACATATATGTTATTCCTCATTTTATGTAGGAATCCCTTAACTTTTCAATACCAAATTTAGGTGATTATCATGAATCATTTTGGACATTCTTAATTATCGTAATTGGATACTGATATATATCAATTAATTTCTTTGTCTAGTTTCGACTATTTAAAATAGTCCTAGTCATTCTGACATAGATATTATTAGTCAAAACTAATCCCATCAATCATTCTCGGTCATCCCAACATAGATGCTATTAGTCAAAGTTAATCTCATTAATCATTCTCGGTCATCCCAACATGGATGTCATTAGCCATCAACAGGTTTGTTAGTCAACTTTTGATTTTCACAATTTGTTTCACTGCTCGCAGGCAACATTCACATAGAATTAGTATTTACATTTCTCCTTCCCATTAGCAACACAGCATTGACATATAAATAGTATTTTTCCTGCTTGTTGGCAACATTTTAACGAAATACTTTTCATGTCCATAGACAACATTCACGCAATAAGAATATTCTTCTTCTTATTGGCAATATTTACACAATAATAATATTTCTTGTTCATTGGCAACATTCACACAATAATAATATTTCTCGTTTACACAATAATAATATTTATTGTTCATTGGCAACATTCACACAACAATAATATTTCTCCTACTTGTTGGTAATATTCACTCAATAATAACATTTCTTACTCATTGACAACGTTCACACAATAATAATATTTCTCATACTTGTTTATATCTTTCATGCAACAATATTTATACTACTCTTAGGTAATGTTCACATAGCAATTTTTTTCATGATACATAGTAGTACAAAATATGCATAATGTCTATCACATACTAGCATTACAAGAATTTAAACAATTTAGAGAAGTAGGGGGTGACCCTTACCTTGAACTCTTGTTATACATGTTCTTGAGAAGTCGTGTGCTACTCTGAATGTTTTTCCTGCATTCTAATCGAACATCCTAAATTAGTACTTAAGTCTTTTTTATCCATTCATCATATTTATTAATTCACATACCCATTTAGTTTCATAAACAAGTTCATGGATAAACACTTTTTATTTATCACTTCATTTCATTAAATTAGCATTTAGGATTAAATTTTTATCTAAGGTTTAATTGAATTTATGAAGGGTTTGATTGCAAGAAAAAATTGATTTTTTAGTCAATTTAGGATTTTTTTGGAAGAAATTAAAGTTCTAGGGTCAAATTATAATTTTCAAGAATTGATTTAGTCAAAATAGGGGTTTAATTGCATAATTATTGAAGTTTGATGGCTAATTAGGGACTTGATTGAATAATCCGAAACCAAGGACCAAACCATAAAAGGCGCTAAAATCAAGGGATCCAATTACAATTTATCTGGGGAGCTTGATTACAAAAATACAAAACTCCAATGACAAAATCAAAAATATACATTTTGAATAGGAAAATGGTGCCGTTTCAGAGGCACTATTCATTCTCTTCTTCAGGAGCCATTTCAACAGATAAAGGAATTGTTTCAACAACAAAAGCCGCAGATTGCTTCAATTATGGGGAACGTTTCACAGCTAATACACTTCAGCTGTTACTATGTTCATGCAATAATGCATGCATCCTCTGGCTATAAAAGACAGAGGAGGGACCAGACACAGGAGGGAAGATGTCAGAAGGAGGGGAATCTTTTGAAAAGAATGAAAAAAAAAAAAAACAAAGAGACAGGGGGAAGAAAATTACAAAGGTAGAAGGAAGGAAAAAAGGAGAACCACCATTGTTCTTACTTTCCACCACTACCACAACACCGCCACTGAGAAGATTGTATCGAAAACAAAATTAGCAAACAAAAAGACTGAGAAGGGAGTATTGATCAACAAAAAAAAAAAACAGAGGCGCGTGCCTTTGCACAAAGAGGAGAAGAGCCACCATCACCCCCTACAACAATTCCACCAGTCAGCAACCCCCACCGCACCATCTGAAAGCCACCAGCAACTCCACCCACTAAAGACCAAAAGGAGAAGAACCAAACAAAAGCAGATGAGGAAGGAAAAATATAGAGGTTGGCACCCATGACGAGTAAGAAGAAGAAAAACAAGAGCGCCACCGGCCTTTTCAGCCACCACCACAACCGACTTCTGCGACGCCAACGTCATTGTGAGCCACCAGCACCATAAACGACAATGCTTCCATTCCAAGTAATTCTCTTCCCTTTGTCTTCATTTCTCATTTCATCTTTTTTCATGCAGAACGTGCATTGTGCACGTTTCTGCAAGCAAAAAGAAATAATTACCCTGTTACTGTACATGAGCACAGTAACGAGTAATTGTATTTGGGGTTGGTTACTGTGCATGGGCACAATAACTAGTCCGGGTTGACTCAGCCAAGTCCATGTGGCTGGGCTGAGTCCAACCCAATATATGGTAGTTTGCATTTTATTAGGCTGATCTCATCTCAACTTTTTTGGGTCGGGTCTAGTCTATTCAAAAAAAAAAAGTCAAAAATTATTTCAAAAAAATCTATGATTTTTCGCAAATTGTTTTACTAAATCTTGCTTAGTATTGGTTTGTATTTTTATACTGTAAAGATATAAATACATTATTAAAATACCTGATTTTGTCAAAACATTGCAAATTAAAAAAAAAAATGTGTTTTGCTTTCTTGTAACAGCTGAGTTTCTCAAAGATAAAAAAAAAACAAAAATCATAGTATATTTTCATGAAAAAAGGGTTTTACCATGGATGTTGGCTTTAATAACCAGTTTATTAAAGTCACGAGAACTAGGCCAGTATTTTAAAATTTTCAAAAAACTTATTTTGTTTTCTTGTGATATCTGGGGTTATAAAACAAAGCTATATCCAATCTAGCCTTGATGTTGTCATTTGTCTTCCCCTTTATAACCATAATGATGTTGAAAATGTTCTTAAACATATTCTTTTCTATGTGCATGACATCAAGGTTATGGCGGAGGAGATTGGTCTTCAAATACGGAAGCTCCTAAAAGATACGTCGTTTTACCCAACTATGGGTCAAACCAAAACCAGGAAACTTCTGCTTACCTAATTGGAGACCAAATACAATGTCATCGTACTCTGATACAACATGATGCAATTCTTTACTAGAAATATGCAGGGGTGCAACATCCTTTTCAACTCTATTAACAAAGAGATCCTTTTTGTTCTTTCTATACCTATGATTTGGTGGCAATAAACGACGGTGACAATAAAAAAAGCAGCTTTACCTCCGTTTTTTGGCATGAATGTCTTATTGTTTTCTATGTAGTATAGACATGCTAGTTTTCCATGAGTGCTCCAACCAAAAGCCATTCCATAAGTTGAAAAATAATTGGTAGTCTACATCAAAGCTGCCCTCATAATAAAATTCTATTTCCTAGATATATCATAAGTAAAAGCTCTAGAGGATCACAACTACATCAACTCATCAATCAATGGTCGAAAGCAAACATCTATATTCTAGCCTAGGCTATTCGGACTAGGTATGATAATAGATAAAAACATGAGCCTAGGCTATTTGGACTAGGTATGATAATAGATAAAAACATGAAATTTGGCCTCATACACATCCCTAGTGGCAAGTTATAAACCATGAGTATGACCCACCAACAAAAAATAAGGAGCAACAAATGACCTTAATGGGTTGAATTTGTCTGTACATAACCCAAGATACACGTTGCTTGATTTAGCTAAAAGGTGAGGATACACACTGTTAAAGTGTTTCCATGCTTCGCCGTCAGAAGGATGCACCATCACTCCATTAACAGCATCATGTGATTAGTGCCATGTCATGTGCTCAGAAGTCCTTAATGACATGAATAACCTCTATAGTCTCAGTGTGATTGGAAAGTATCTAAGTTTTTTATATGTCACAAGAGTCTTTCCCCTACTAGTTCTGGGTTTGTAACGAGAATGCCCATATGTCATGCACTCGGTTAACTCAGCATTTTCAAGGTAGTATAACATGCAAAAGTTAAGGCATGTGTAAATTGTCTGGTATCCTAAACTGAGGGATTTCATCATGAACTTTGTAGCATATAAGTTCTCTTTCAACTTGTTCCTTTTAGGTAAAATGCTTTTTGTCCATTCGATAATTTTGTCATAACTAGCCTCACTCAACTAATGATCTGGCTTAGTGGTGAACACCTATGCTATAACCGATAATTTACTATGGTTCGTGCAGCCATCCCATAATGGGTCGTCAGAATCTTTGAACAGATAAAAAAAACCTTGCTGCATCTACATTAGGTTCTTCTTCTAAGATTGGATATTGACTTACATTACCTTGATTCATTCTCATTGCATCCATAACCATATTTCTGTAAGGATTACTATTGTCATTTGCAACTCCATTCGTGTCACTAGCACTAGAAGTTGACCCAACCACCCTTTCTTCCATACTTTTATTATGAACAAATAGTTCTCCGTATGCTTGCCAACACAGAGTTTGGGCAAGTGGGGTGGAAGAGAGAAAGCAGGAAAAAAAGAATAAAAAATCTCCTTCTCCCCTACCTCTGCATTCGTAAGGGAAGAAAAAGCAACACATTATATAATGTCAAATCCAATTTAATCTTCCTCAAACAAAATTTTTGTAATTTATTGGATGTTCTGGTATGTTCCTCTCAATTGACATGTATTTTAACATTGTTTTCAATGCCCCCCAAAAAAAAATAAAAAATAAAGATAATAACATTCGATTCAAGCTTTAAGATGAATATCCACCATCAGCTTGAGAGTATGTATTATAGTATGTATTATAGGATATTACACATTCTAGGCTTGTATATATTAGGAAAGGTTTATTATTTCTATGTTATAATCTCTATATTAACTACATACATTAAATATTATAGATTACCTTGTATAACTTAATCATAAGTTATATTAGGAATAAAAGTGCATAGACACATAGATTCCATGAGATTTCTCCCGAAAACATAATGAATTGCGTAATACAAATATTATTAAAAACAATTGGACGACACTTTGTGTACGTCAACATATGAGTATTTTCCGGAAAAAAAATGAAATATGGCCCAACCTTAATCTAGTTTGATTACTTACAAATATGTCAATTTTAATAAATTTTAAATATTTGTTAATATTAATATAAATTGATTCATTGACCAATAACCCATACGAAAATAAAAAATTTGTGAACAAGAAAATTAAGGAAAAGCCCAAGCTAAAAAGCTTCTTATTTATTTATGTTTTATTTATGCCCAACACCTGATAGTAGGCATTCTAGATCCCTCACACAGGATTGCAGTAGATAATAGTTCTGGTTCAAACATGATAGTAGGCAATCACTTCCCTCAACATCATTCTGAGACCATTTTAATTAGGTGTTCTCTATGCATCCGGTTCAAACATAACAAGAAGAGGGTCGACATTGGGAGCCAAGTACTGTTCACTGTTGACGCCAACTGGGACGCATGAGCATTCACAGAAGGGTTCGGACTTTGGACAAAAAGAAAGCTGATAAAATCTATTGTCTCCTCCAAACTTGGTGATCTTAAACTGATTCAATCTATCAACACCTCCGGTGGTCACAATGTATCCTTCCGTTGTTGGACTCAATTCAACCATCCACATCGTTGTCACGCCCACCATCAGACATATTCCTTTAGGTTTTGAGCTTTTGATTTACTCGTGCTTAATAGTTTGTAAGATTCCATCAATTAAAATATTTCCTCATCTCAATCTAGAAGAAAATAATAAATATTTATCATCTTATTTTAAGATAGGTACTGCTAAACTCACTACAATTATTTTATTGATGAGTTGAAAGAATGCATATAGAACATAGATTTGTAGGGAGAAAGGATTTGTATTATTTGCTACCTTGTATTAATTCAAACTTGCGCATGCTGGCTATAACATAAATAATATTCGTATAGGTTAAAAGCTTCGGGACCACGTTGCTTACTTGTTGAAACAGTTTTCTACATTTATTGTAGTTAAGAAGATTCACATAATATATGAACTATCCATAACGATCATGATGAGTAAGTTTGTTTTTCAGTAATAGATGAAGATTACATTTAGAGAACCCTAATATATACTCTCCAATCAAGTTGCTGAAGGTTTTCTACTGACATGGATATCTATTGGGAGTCGATATTTAACAAATGATAGCTATTGTAGGATATTAGGATAGTAAACGTTATAGGCTTGTACCCCACTAGAAATTCAACAACGAATTACCAATGAAATTTTTGTGTTGGTAATTTGTAATGATATTTACCAACCGATTTAAATTCATCGCTAAAACTATCAATTTATATTGATAAAATTATTGTATCAATATATACCGACAGAATCCTGTAGAGAATATAATGAATTTTAAAGAACAAAGCAGTGCAATGAGGTGGAAGTTTTTTTAGGTTATTTTACCGATAAAATTATATAGAGTTCAAATAGGGTATGCAAATCTGTGTTATGGTATCAAGTATGAAGGTGATGAAAATGATTGTTGCAGAGGTTAGAGCATGTGGGACTCTTTTACTCAAGAATTCTTGTGCATGTGTGCATTGTTAAGATGAAGATGATGAAGAAGAAGAGTGTAAACATTTGGATTAGTTGTTCTAATAATTAAACGTGCACATGTTGTTCGACAAAACTACAAATTATAGAGAGTTGTCCTTTAGGTTTTGAGCTTTTGATTTACTCGTGCTTAATAGTTTGTAAGATTCCATCAATTAAAATATTTCCTCATCTCAATCTAGAAGAAAATAATAAATATTTATCATCTTATTTTAAGATAGGTACTGCTAAACTCACTACAATTATTTTATTGATGAGTTGAAAGAATGCATATAGAACATAGATTTGTAGGGAGAAAGGATTTGTATTATTTGCTACCTTGTATTAATTCAAACTTGCGCATGCTGGCTATAACATAAATAATATTCGTATAGGTTAAAAGCTTCGGGACCACGTTGCTTACTTGTTGAAACAGTTTTCTACATTTATTGTAGTTAAGAAGATTCACATAATATATGAACTATCCATAACGATCATGATGAGTAAGTTTGTTTTTCAGTAATAGATGAAGATTACATTTAGAGAACCCTAATATATACTCTCCAATCAAGTTGCTGAAGGTTTTCTACTGACATGGATATCTATTGGGAGTCGATATTTAACAAATGATAGCTATTGTAGGATATTAGGATAGTAAACGTTATAGGCTTGTACCCCACTAGAAATTCAACAACGAATTACCAATGAAATTTTTGTGTTGGTAATTTGTAATGATATTTACCAACCGATTTAAATTCATCGCTAAAACTATCAATTTATATTGATAAAATTATTGTATCAATATATACCGACAGAATCCTGTAGAGAATATAATGAATTTTAAAGAACAAAGCAGTGCAATGAGGTGGAAGTTTTTTTAGGTTATTTTACCGATAAAATTATATAGAGTTCAAATAGGGTATGCAAATCTGTGTTATGGTATCAAGTATGAAGGTGATGAAAATGATTGTTGCAGAGGTTAGAGCATGTGGGACTCTTTTACTCAAGAATTCTTGTGCATGTGTGCATTGTTAAGATGAAGATGATGAAGAAGAAGAAAGATCGAAAAAGAGTTGTCTCTCTACATGATATATCAAAATATGATTTGGTTCAGGTTCATTAAATTTTGATTTCAGTGATAAATTTGAAAGCAGGTAACGGAGCTAAAGATTACTCGTGCTTAATAGTTTGTAAGATTCCATCAATTAAAATATTTCCTCATCTCAATCTAGAAGAAAATAATAAATATTTATCATCTTATTTTAAGATAGGTACTGCTAAACTCACTACAATTATTTTATTGATGAGTTGAAAGAATGCATATAGAACATAGATTTGTAGGGAGAAAGGATTTGTATTATTTGCTACCTTGTATTAATTCAAACTTGCGCATGCTGGCTATAACATAAATAATATTCGTATAGGTTAAAAGCTTCGGGACCACGTTGCTTACTTGTTGAAACAGTTTTCTACATTTATTGTAGTTAAGAAGATTCACATAATATATGAACTATCCATAACGATCATGATGAGTAAGTTTGTTTTTCAGTAATAGATGAAGATTACATTTAGAGAACCCTAATATATACTCTCCAATCAAGTTGCTGAAGGTTTTCTACTGACATGGATATCTATTGGGAGTCGATATTTAACAAATGATAGCTATTGTAGGATATTAGGATAGTAAACGTTATAGGCTTGTACCCCACTAGAAATTCAACAACGAATTACCAATGAAATTTTTGTGTTGGTAATTTGTAATGATATTTACCAACCGATTTAAATTCATCGCTAAAACTATCAATTTATATTGATAAAATTATTGTATCAATATATACCGACAGAATCCTGTAGAGAATATAATGAATTTTAAAGAACAAAGCAGTGCAATGAGGTGGAAGTTTTTTTAGGTTATTTTACCGATAAAATTATATAGAGTTCAAATAGGGTATGCAAATCTGTGTTATGGTATCAAGTATGAAGGTGATGAAAATGATTGTTGCAGAGGTTAGAGCATGTGGGACTCTTTTACTCAAGAATTCTTGTGCATGTGTGCATTGTTAAGATGAAGATGATGAAGAAGAAGAAAGATCGAAAAAGAGTTGTCTCTCTACATGATATATCAAAATATGATTTGGTTCAGGTTCATTAAATTTTGATTTCAGTGATAAATTTGAAAGCAGGTAACGGAGCTAAAGAATCTCAATAGTGCCATCAACTAAGGCCTTATATTTTGGTCCAATGGAGAAGCAAGTAATAATGCATTGCTTACCAGATTTTCATGAGATAGGAGTGGTGCCAAGAAAGACAATGTAGCCACCAGTAGATTTTTGAAAATCAATACTCGCCATCCAATTAGCATTAATAAAAGTCACACGTGTGTGGCATCTCAGCAAACATCCATTTTATGGTTTTAGTATCTAGGAAAATGGGGGGGGGGAATTCTTGTATCTTATGAGTGGAAAAGGTAATGAGAGTCATGACTTAGTATTTTGGTTACTAAGAACTCTAATTGATCTTAAAAATTCAGCACGGGGATCGGTTGCGCAAAGGGAAGGCATTAGCACCTCAAATACGCTTTAACTAAAATAGTATTCATTGTTTGATTGTCTAATATATGCTAAGGTACTATAATATTTGTAATTATTGGACTGTTTATAATTTAAAAAGTTTCTTATCTTATCAAGTAAAATCTTAATTATTCTAATGTTTATAAAAGAATTATGTTTTTAATATTAGGAATACATTTTACATATAAATTTGTAATTCTAGATAGTAAAAGAAAAAATATTTTTTGGGTATTTTTGAAATATTGGCTTAGTGCCCATGGCTTTAATAAAATTGTTATGAAAGCCAAAATGCATGCAAACACATGCTTTTTATTTGATTTGTTTTTTCTTTGTAATTGTTTAGCAATGTTTCCACGAAAACCAGGTGGTTTAATATAAAATCTATATCTTTATAATATAAAAATATTAATCAAAATGATATTAAAATATTCAAGAAAACCATAAATTTTTGGATTTTTTTTATTTAGGTCGTACCCAGTTTAGCTCATGAACAATGACTCTCTACTATTTAGATGCTACGTGAACAGTGAAGGGTAAATTATAATTCACTCTCCACTATTTATTAGCAAAATAGTTAAGTAATATTAATATAGGCTAAAATTTGTGGTACCACTTTGCCTAGTTAGTCAGCCCGCAGAACTTGTTTTCATCGTGGTGATTAAATAGTTTCCCACATATAATATTGTGGTTGAGAATATTCACATAATAGATGTACTCTCCATAATGATCATAAAGATTATGGTTAATAAAAACAAAATAATTTTAGAAAATATAGTAAATTTGTTTATCAAGAATATTAGAAGATTCAATTTAAAGAACCCTAATATAAGATCAAAGATCAAGAATAGATTTAAAATCCTCTAAAAACCATGTAAATACCCCTTAAGATCAAAACAAAAAGGCTAAAAAAAAGGAAAAGCTATTCTAGGTCCCTTTATAATCCAAAAGCAGGCTATTGTGGCATCCTTTTATTGCTTTTTATTTGTTTTTTATTCTATATTTATGCTTATAAGCATAGCAGATAGTTTTGGAATGCTTAACAAATGATATTGCATTCACTTATTTGCTGCTAAGTTTTTCATTTAGTGTTTTTATTTCTGAAGTTTTAATACTTGTTTCTTTATGTTTTATGTTTTATTATATATATAAAAGTGTTTACCTTGGATTTGCTATGTATGCTCGTTGACTAAATGAGTTAAATAAGTCAATTTTGAATCCATGTTGCATGAATATATAGATTGTGTTAAGTTATTGTTGTTTTGGATTTATTATCTTAAGCTTGATTTTGATGTTTTGATTTTTTGTAAGTGTTTTTTATTCAAATATGTTTATGTATGTGTAACACCCCACCCTTTCATATACGTTTATAGTTACTTTCCTATAATTCAACACGTAAAAATACAGATAATTTTTTTTGGCACTTATACATACACACTCAGATGAATACACATTATTATGATTATGTGTAATGTCATATTTCAGTCCACATTATGCTATCAAATATTCTATTAAAAAATTAGTAGAGCTTTCCTAAACTTGAATGATATTGGGTTATCAACACAAACCTATGCACTTTCTAAAACCATTTCACAATCCTTGATTCAATCTTTCTGGAATCATGATGCATTCTTCCAATATCATCTCAATGAGATTTTTCCATGTATCATACAAGCATAGGTATTTAACTCAACATTATATAAACAAAATTCTAAATAAAGAAATTTACATTAAAGTTTAATCATCATGTTACCCTTACTAAATAAACCTTAACTAGCTATTACATATGCATTAAAAATAACATCACTTGTTCATAAGCATAAATCTACAAATCTATTTACAATCTAAAGCCATAGATTACAGATATTTTATTATCTTTGCTTTAAGACATTATACATTAAAATTTACACAAGAGTGCCTCATTCATTACATATTCTTAGTAAAGGTAATGCTCTAGGGACTACTAGGCATCTTGGTTGTGAGAAGATCTTGTTACAATGTTAAATTTATATGAGCATACCAAACAAAAGAAACAAGACATAAATTTTTAATGCAATACATATAATGGACATATATTATATTCCTCATATTATGTAGGAATCCCCTAACTTTTGAATACCAAATTTCGGTGATTATTGTGAATCATGTTAGACATTCTTAATTATCATGATTGGATACTGATATATATCAATTAATAGTCCTGCTCATTCTAACATGGATATTATTAGTCAAAACTAATCCCATCAATCATTCTCGGTCATCCCAACATGAATGCCATTAGTCATCATCAATCATTCCCAGTCATCCCAACATAGATGTCATTAGCCGAAGCTAATCTCTTCAATCATTCTCGATCATCCCAACACGGATACCATTAGCTGAAGCTAATCCCATCAATCATTGTCGCGATGTTACAGTTGCATAAATTAATTACTTTAGCTTAAAACAGATATAAGATAGGATAAAGCAAGCAAGGGGTCGATCCCTCGAGAAAGTTTAAGATCAGATTTTTATGTTGTACATTATGCAATTATAGGGGTTTTGATTTCTAATGATCTAAATTATGGCAAAAATTAAACTAGCAAACAAAATCAATTGAAATCAAAATTTATCAAGAAAACAAACCTTAGTTGCAAGTACACATCCACCTATGGAAATTAGAACCGATCCTTGAAACGAAACTCCAGTTTATATTATGAAATTTCATCTTTTCTTAATGTTGATTAATTAATGGATCCATCATATACTAATCCTAACCAACAAGCAATCATAGTGTTGATTAATACTTACAAGTGCATTTTTATCAAGGCTTTATATCATCATTTTACACTTGAAGTATCAATAACTCCTTAACTAGAGCATGTTTTATAATAACAAGTCTGATAATATAAAATACCTTTAATTTATGGTAAATGCTCATTTTAAATGCTGGTATTCTCACAATTCAAAGGATTCATTGTTGTGATTAACTATTAGAAATGAAAGGACAGATAAAAGGCTAAACTTATGAAGGAGATGCCGATTCACTTCAAATTCAAACACTGTTCAGTCATCGGATCATATCTGGAGCTATAGATCTTGGATTTCATATTAATTTATATGGATGGAAAGATAAGAAATAGGCCTACAACTTTTATGGGTATGGAAAAACAAAATTTGACATTTTCAAATTCAAAGTTTGGACATAAAAGAGAAGGCTGAATTTGTCTTGCAATCCAGCCCAAACACTACTTAGAGTTTTACCCATAACTAGAGTTCTAGATATCGAAATGATCTGAAATTTGGTGGGTGGAAGGAAAAGACAATGTGCAACAACTTTCATGGTGGACCAGCTCAAATTCGGATGGTAGAAATGAGATTTCATTCAGACAAGAGCATGAGAGCTATCCACCACTTCCACCAGCGGCACTGCTTAGTAATTTAGAAATATCTCGAGTTATAGTGCTCCAAATGATCTAAAATTGGATGGGTGGAAGGAAAAGATAATTTCCAACAACTTTTATAAAGGACACTTTGCTAAATTCTGATTATATCAATACCAATTCAGCTAGCCAAAGTGCTTAAGTGATGTTGTCCATCAAGTCCACTAATCAATAGTTGGCCACTACATCAATTATCAATTATCAAATGAATAGTTCTGAATTTTAGCCTATAAAAGAAGACATTTGCCATTCATTTGGGCATATTTTTTTCCATATCAAGATCATGTTCTTGCTCTCTCTTTTTTTTGTAATGCTTAAGTTTTGCTTTCATTAATCTCTTGTTCATGCTTTTTATTTCCTTTACTATACTTAGTTAACTTATATCATGTTTATTTTCTTATATTGTTTCTTTAAGTTTTTCTACTTTATAATGTCTAGCCAAATTAATTATGTCAAGGTAAAAAGGTTTCACTAATGATGTTAGGATAAGTATAATATAAACTCAATATGGACTTCAACACTTATATCCTAAACAAGTTGCTATTAACATGTTTTATCTTATTAATTGGTAATACCTTACTTGTTAAATGGTTAATCTAGATTTGTGTTGTATAACACTTGGTACATCAAATACTTGATCTTTTATAGTCTTCGGCCGACATCGTTATTATGAGAGGAACTTGATTTGTTGTCAACATAAGTTAGCATCATGAATACTTGATAAAATTTATAAGTATGGTGTTATGTAAATAAGATGATTAATATGATCATGTTGATAATTAATAAAGAGTTTATACCTTACTTATCTCTAATACTATTAGTGTATCCTCTAACCTTGACATTTGTTTTTATCATTGTATAATCTTCACATTAATCTTACATCTCAAAGTCCTCTTTAACTGATCTTCACCACCACCATCATTGTTGTTGTTGTTGTTCACCATCATCATTGTTGTTATTGTTGTTTTTATTTATAATTTATATAGTTAACCTCCTTGTGCTTCGACCCCAGTCTTGCCGGATTATTTGTTACTTTGACACTCCTACACTTGGGATAAGACATCAACTCTTTGATCGTGTCAAGTGTCCACACTAATGAATTAATTTAATGGCAGCCTTAAGAACTAGATAATTTCATCAATCTTAACAACCAAGTTGTCCGCAACTTGTGTTCCTTTGTTCGAATGTTCTCCTTAAGTTTAATAATGTAGTTCCGCCATAATTATCAAGCTTAGTTGCTTCGCAAGTTCATATATCACAACTCCGGTTTTGATAACAAACTTAGTAATGGTTTGTTAATAATAATAGCTGAGAGACCGCTCTAGCAATTTCAACAACAATCGTAGGGAATATGCATAGGAAAACAATCATACTCATTCATAACATAAACTAAAAATAAACGAAAGAATAAGTCTTATAGTTCTTGCAATTCAAAGGTTTTTGTGTCTTTGCAACTAAGAAAATGAGCTTAGCCTTGCATATTTATTGAACAACTACTTCTAAAGATGGAAGAAAGCATTTTTAGTTTGTAGAGGGGACAGTGTTTGTTTTTTTTATCTTCTGGCCGTCTCCTTCCTTTTATGCTCTTTCTCTTCTCTCATTCTTTTATATGCTAAAAAACCCTAGTCTCTACTTTATAAAATAGTCCTCGCCTAAGTATTTGTCTAAAAGAGGAAAATTAGCCTTGCTTGAAATCTTCAAGCTTTGATTTAGAGGGCCTAAATTGCTGAAATAAAAACTTGGATTCTGGTTTAGATGCTCCGGAATGTAATTTGGACTCGTTTCTTCATGAAACCTATTTGCTGCTAGAATTTAGCTGTTATTTTGAAAAATGATATCTCCCTTATATGACATTTTTTTTTGCTGACATTTGGATCGTGGCTAGGTCTTTTATAGCTCAAGATATTCAAGTCTGAATAGCCAAAGGTTAACACTAGCAGATTGCGAGATTTGACTTTGAAGGCTGTGATTTCCATACTTGTCCTTAATTTATTTTCTTGCCTTAGATGTCCAGAAAGGTATGGGTGTTAGCTTTCTAATTCCACTAAAATCACTTTATTTCGATCTCTAAAGCTCATGCTCTGCATAAAACATCGACTGCACGTCAAATCCGCCAATTATCTCCAATTCACTCCTTTTTGCATCTTTCATCCAAAAGTGCCTTCAAACATAAATTAAAGAATAAAAAGTCACTTCATATATAAAACATAGGCAAAACACAAGTTAAATATGGGTGAAATTATTGAATAATAAACAACTACTTCTAAATATGGTTGCATCAAATACCCTCACACTTAGCTCTTGCTTGTCCTCGAGAAAGGATAGATAAAATCAAATTGAAAATAAGTATGACCAATCTTTTAATCTCCCATCAATGCCCAAGAATATATGCATTATAAACAAGAATACAATCAATAAGGATAGTGAGTATAGATTTTCATGAATTCATTTACATCCAAACTTTAAAACTCAATTAATCATCGGAATTTAAATAAAATCTATGTCATGCCAAAGGGATAGGTCCTCTCATTAATATACACTCCAACACTCACGTGTTTAAGGCTTATGTGTTTAAATGTCTCAAATTCAATCAATGGATATGTTTTACCATGAGCCTGTTCTTTAATTGTGCATTCTTCTTTTTCATCTTCATGTACATATGTAATGCGAATGTAATCTCAACAAGATATAAAGCAAGTTCTAAAGATACATATCATTGAAAGAATGCACAATCAAAGAATATAATGTTGATGGTTCAAAAGCTTGCATTGGTATAACACTATAAAGTCAACATGATATATTCTCATAGCCAATCCCTAAACCAATTAAACCTTCAAACTTGCATGCAAACTCCTTCATTTGATTTATATCTTCATCCATCTCAACTAATTCTCATACATAATACTCATATTCTCAAAAACCAATGGAAGTTTAAAAGATCAAACATGGAGGTTAATAGTATAAATTATAGATCACAATAACATAACAACAACAATAACAACAATAGTAACAATAATAACACAACAACAACAACAACAATAATAATAGTAATAGTAGTAGTAGAAGTAGTAGTAGTAGTGACACGACGAAAAGATTGATGTCTTCTCCCAAGTGCAGGAGTGTCGAAGTAATAAATAACCCGGCAGGACCGGGGTCGAACCACAGGGAGGTTATTTGTACAAATTATAAATAACAATAATACAACAACAATAACAATAACAATAACAACAACAACA
>NW_011500231.1:69882-70075 GCF_000495115.2 Populus euphratica
CAAGTTTCTTTCATAGCTCAGGTGTCGGTTATACCATACAATATGGGCTATGAAAGTGTCAATATTTGTTCCAAGTGTTATACAACATAAATCTAGATTACCAAGTGTTATACTTAACACATAATATATATTTAACCTATGTAACGAGCTTTTAGCTAATGACTCCCAGACTAGTTGGTCTTAGGGCATTAGG
>NW_011500231.1:70593-73624 GCF_000495115.2 Populus euphratica
ATGCGTCTCAAGAGTCACTTTAACAAAAGAACTCCTTTACTCTGTCATCCTAGTAACAACAATTTTGCACATGCTTTATGAAATAGAATATACAGTTAGTAAATTTTTTTTTGTCAACCATTACCCTCTCCTCCCAACCAAAACGAGACATTATCCTTAATGTTTTAAGGTAGAAAGATAGAGTATAGAAGACATCACTTGAAATAAAGAACATTGACAAACCTGAAACACACTTAAATAAATATAAGAAATAACAAAACACAATAATAAAACCAAAAGATATAAAGATTTACAAATGAAGACTCAAATCTAATATATGCTTTTTACAGCTTTCCTTAGATGATCAATTTATGTGACTCATAGAGGGATCTCTTTATCCGTATTGTAAACTCTTATTGTAAACTCGGTGGACCCATATTGTAAACTCTTTTTTTTCTCTTTTTTTTATTTATTATATATTAGTTAGAAATTCCTATTATACAGCATGATAAAAAAAGACAACTTATCATAATAACTATTAACATTTAACAAACCTATAGGTTTATGGTGAATGTGCAGTTGAGCCCAAGAAGAAATATGAAAGATCTTTTCCAATGTGCCCATACCACCTGGTAAGGCAATGAAGGAATCAGCATGGTTAAACATTGCATTCATTCAAGCAAACATTGTAGAGACGTGTAGATCCTCTCTAATTGTTTTTTCAATGATGTCCCCCTATGCTAAAGCTTCGGGGACAACCTCCAAAACTTGACAATCTTTTAAAAATACAGCTATTGACACACCTCCCATTAACCCAAGACTGCCTCCCCCATACACTAAATGAATCTTTCTCTCAGCTAGCACCTGACCAAGATGATTTGCTGATTCTAAAAACTCCTTTTCCTTCCCAGGACTAGATCCACCACTAGATCCACCGAAAACACAAATATTTCTTATTTGATGACTTGAGGAACTTGCCATTTCTACACACTTCTGTATTTGTTGAATGTATGGGTTGAGTAGAAATGAAAGGAAGGAAGAGAGGATTTTATAGATGAGAAATTATAAAGGCACTCATAGCACCTATATGTAGGCCAACTTGAGTCTCACACATACACTCTCTCTCTCTTTATTTATTTATTTATTTACTTTTGAAAAAAAACATGTGTATGTACAGGTAGTTGTGATTGTGGCTCACATCTTCCCTTGGTTTTACGTTTAAGAACGGCTTAAACACCCTCTATGGGTTGGGGATAGGCTTCCCATCCAGTTTTCTTAAAAACTGGCAAATAGGGTCTTTTTTAGTCAGATTCCCAAGACTAAGTTGATCATGTTCTTTATGAAATAGTGGCCATAACTCATGAATTGCACGATGCACATCTCCACTAGGATGCGTCTCAAGAGTTAATAGAAGATTATCTAAAGACTCATTGCTCAGGTCATCCTTAATGAATTGTATTTTATCTTCACGGTTTATAGATACCATTCCTAAAGAACGACATTGTGCATTACAAGTTCATCTGGCACATCGATGACAGACTTTCAGTCGTTTTGCATGACGTTTCTTTGCAAAAGTGTTTTTACCTCTTCCAGGCATGTGTGAAATGAAGGAATTCGAGCACTCACCTAATAATCGAACCTTTGCTTCAATCAACTAGCGAATATCTTCAGGAATTCCATGATTCATTAACAACCTCAATCTTGCACATCTAGCACGGTAAATTTTTGTAATCGCATTCTGAGGTAGAGTAGGAAAATACTTTTATTTAATCATATGTATGTATTTCTTCACTTTTATTTATTTATTATTTTTCTTAGGGTTTACACATGTCTAAGAACCCTATCCTATAATTCAATATCAAGGAATCAATTCATTATAGAATTTGAAATGAATTTTTAAGATCATGTTTAGAACACCTTACTCAATACAAATTAAGATTTTGATCTTCAACTAGTTGAAGATTTTCAACTCCCTTCTTTATTTTCTTCTTATTCAATTTCTTGTTAATCCCTTGCTCACAAGTGTTTATCCCATCTATAAATCTTAATCTCAGATAGGTTCTTGAAATTTTATATTTTCTCTCTTGATTTTTCAAAAATGGGTATAAAACTTACTATTTTCTCTCCTTATGGTTCTTGCAGATTTTTGGTGAAGAGAGAGATTTTATATTCCATAATTTTTTCTTATTTGCATTTAGGCCCCATTTCCTTTAAGTGTATTATTCTCTTTAATTAAATCCAACTCTCAATATTATCGGGCTTATTATAATGTTTCGAATTATTTCTCTTAGAAATTATATTCAAAAATTTCTGAATTCCTATCTTTTATTTAACCATACGCATGAATTTCTTCATTTTTATTTCTCATGTAGTTAGTTTTCAATTTAAGCAACCTTTATTTATATTTTTCTAGGGTTTATGATTAATACTTAAAAGTGCATTTTTATAGAGGTTTTATATCATCATTTTTGCACTTGAAGTATCAATATCTCCTTAACTAAAGGATCTTTTATAATAATATATCTAATAATATAAGATACCTTTAATTTATGGTAAATGTTCATTTTAAATGCAGGCCTATCACATAAATAAAAGGATTGATTGATGAATTTAAGAACTAAACCTGACAGGTCAAAGAGCTGGTCAAACTTAGAAAAGAGATGTCAGAGCAGTCCAAACCAGAACACTGTTCAGTAATAAGGTCATATCTGGAGCTGAAGATATCAGATTTAGGTCTACTTTATATGGATGGAAAGGTAAGACATAGGCCTACAACTTTCATAGGAGCCCAAGATCTAAAAAAGTCATTTTCAAGTCCAAATTGGAGCAACAACAAAGAAGTCTGAATCTATTCTCCAGCCCGAGCACTGCTCAATGTTTGGACCATATTTAAAGTTCTAGAAATTCAAATGATCTGAATTTTGTACATAAGAAAACTGAGATAATTTCCTACAATGTTCATGTTTTCAAGTGGTTTCAATTTTGATGTTATCATGATGTTTTGGGCAGATAAGAGAAGATAAGGATTGTCACCAAGTCAAGAGTTGGCCAC
>NW_011500231.1:74197-83120 GCF_000495115.2 Populus euphratica
ATAGTAACAATAATAACAACAATAATAATAGTAGTACTACTACTACTACTACTACTATTAGTAATATTACTACTACTACTACTACTATTATTATTATTATTATTGCTACTAATATTATAATTGTTGATGTTGTTACTGTTGTTGTTGTTTATAATTTGTACAATTAACCTTCCTGTGGTTCGACCCTGGTCTTGCTAGATTATTTATTACTTCGACACTCCTGCACTTGGGAGAACACATCAATCTTTTAGTTGTGTCAGTTTACAAAAATCCTTCACAAAAGGTTGTTTAAACAAGCAAAGCCTTAAGTACTTAACCTAAAACAAAACCAAACGGGTCGACCTAAAGACACTAGTTTAACCATGAACTGAACCAAAAAACAAGGTTTGACCTGAAAAATAAACTTAAACAAAGGTTTAAACTGAAACAAAATCAAAGTTGAAAATTAACACAAAACATAAAAAATTTGTAGAAAAATAGATCAAACACTCAAATCGTGAAGAACACAAAGAACATTCACTAACAAACCAACAAACACAAATCTCAATCCAGTCAAGTTTTCATGCAATCAAGGGTGTCGAACCCTCGCGAGAGCTCAACGTCGCAGCGACCTTTCCTGGAGCGAGGAATTGATATTGGGGTCTTTGTTTTATGAAAAGGGAGTCGCCACCTAGTATTATGGTTATTAGAAAACCTAACTAATCTTTCAGAGATTCTAAGGCAAAGGACTGATTGCGTAAAGGAAAGGTTTTAGCTCCCCTAGTACGCCCTACCTAAGGTAAGTTGCTTGGTGTTTGGTTTGCCTATAATTGCTATGGTGTTGATATTCTCTAGTCCCATCAGTTCCCTAGGATAAGTTTACTATGATGTACGAACTTGGGTTCAAAGTCTAAGGGAAAGAACCCTTGGCTAATACGGATCATACTTTTAGATATGTCTATAGAGTGCCAAAGAGAAACGGTGCAGATCTCTTAAAATTTATGTTTGATTTGAAATAAATTTAAAATTTATGAATTTAGAGACAACCAAGATAGAAATCTAAGGAGATTCAATGTGCTTAAGAGCTCATTTTTCCTTTAGTATTTCACGTGTTTGCGACTCGTAAATTGCAAGGAAGAGAAACAAAAAAAAAGTTAGAAATCTAAGGAAATTCAAAGTGCTTTAGAAGCCCAGTTTTGCCTTAGTATTTCATATTTTCATGACTCATAAACTATGGAGTCAAAATTTGAAATGTCCCCAATTATAATTGAGGCTTCTTTCAAGGATGTGCAATTAAATTATTCTAAATAAAATTTAGGCATAAAACTACCCTTATATTAAAAATAAACAAGTTGTATTCCTATTAACAATATTATGGACATTTAACTTTTGTAGGTTTTTTTGCCCTTATATTATTAAGGGATATTGGCTTGTTAGTCCTAGAAATATATTTTTTGATATTAACTGCCTTGGTTTTCTTTATTTGAACATTAACAACGAATAAATGACGGATTATTCCTGATAATATTTTAAATATTAACCCCTTTAGGGTTTCTTTATCCAAATATTTGTAGTGAATAAGAATAAATTATTCCTAATAATATTTTGGATATTAACTCCTTTGGGATATCTTTATCCAAACATTAATACTAAATAATAACAAATTATTCCTAATAATATTTTAAATATTCACCCTTTTGGGATTTCTTTATCCAAACATTAATAGTTAATATAGATGAATTCCTATAAATAAGATTTTTATATTTTTTTTGGAATATTGGCCAAACCCTTAGGAATTTACAAACATGTTGTAAAATCTAGAAATGCAAGAAAATAATTTTTGTTGTGTTTAAGAAATCCATATGAAAACACATTTTCAAAATTTCAAATATTTGTTTTTTGAAATAAAAAAATGTTAAAAACGTGGTAGGGTATTGACTGTATGCATGAAAATAAAACAATCTTTATTTTATATTTTTTTTGATGTCTTGACGAAAACCAGGTATTTTCATATCGGATTTGTATCTTTACAATGTAAAAATACAAACCGATATTGATAAAAAATGCATCGACAAACTTTCAGAAAATCAGAGATTTAAATAATTCTTTTAAGAAAATTTTCCGAACAGCAAGACCTGGCCCATAAGGAGACTAGATCGAAATCAACCCAAAATAAAATGGGTATACTTTCTACAGGGCTGGACTCAGCACAGTAACTAATTAATTAATTTGTCAGTTACTGTGCATCTGCACAGTACTGGGTAATTATTTTCTTGCTTGTAAAATGTGCACAGTGCACGTTCTGCATGCAAGAAGATGAACACTAAAAAGAGATAAGGAGTAGAGGGCTGACCTGTGGTGGCTTTGAAGGCGGTGCTGCTTGCGGTTACTGACCGGAGGATGGCTGGGATGGTGGTCGGCCTTTCTTTCTTTTTTCTATCTCTTCTTTCCTACTCTGTTCTCCTCTGCTTCTCTTTTCTTCCTCTGCTTCTCACGGGGCTATTGTTGACTAGGAGGGAAGTGGTAGTTGGCGGCGATGCTAGTGGCGGTGGAGAGGAAGCCAAGATGCCCTACAGTGGTTATGAAGGTGGTAGTCACTAGGAAGCCCGATGACAGCTACTGTTTTCTTCTTCTTCTTCCCCATGCGAGGGCATAGGTTACTACCTTTTCTTCAATGGTGCTACAATGAGTGGGAGGCAGATGATGAGCTGAGGAAGGATGACGATGGCGTGGGCTGTGCTGCTGTGTTTGTGCTCCTTGTGGGGTTGGTGTCATAGTGGTCGACTATGGTTACTCTTCCTCTTCTCTACTGCTTCTGTGTTATGTCTCCTCTTCTCTACCACTTCTATGTTATGTCTTTTCCTAGTCTAGTCACCTTGCTTCTCTGCCTCTTCTTCCAGGTGGGGTTGGTGTCATAGTGGTCGGCTATGGTTACTCTTCCTCTTCTCTACCGCTTCTGCGTTATGTCTCCTCTTCTCTACCACTTCTACGTTATGTCTTTTCCTAGTCCAGTCACCTTGCTTCTCTGCCTCTTCTTCCAAGCAACGGTTCTCAAAGCAAGGTGGGTGGTGGCAATGTTGTTTCAAATGGTGGAGAGAGAGACCAAAGAGAAAGGTTACAATTCTTCTCTTCCCCTCTATTTTCCATCTTTCTCTTCTATTCCCTATGTTCTCCCTCTCTCGTCTCTCATTTAATGACTTCCCCTTTCTATTCTCTCTTCTTTTCTCCCCCTCTCTATTTCGGTTTCTATCTTCTCTACACTCTCATAGTGCCTCTCCTCATTTCAAACTTCCCTTCCCTTTCAGTTTTTCAAAAGCCCCCCTCCTTTTTCCATAAAAAAACCTCTCTGGCACTGGTGTTGGGCGCAGTCTTCATAGGGCAAAGAGGAGCGAGGGTACGCGTCCTTGCTGTTGCGCATGGGGAGTAGAGGTGTCTCTCCCACGACACTGGGCGAGGTCTCCAACGGGGGTGGCTTTGAAGGGCACGCCTTTGCTGGCTTGTCGTTGCAAGGGGGCGTGGGGTTTTGGGCAACAGCATGCGAGGAGAGAGAAACAGTGTCTCAAAACAACACTGTTTTGGTTTTTTTAATTTATTTTATTTGTAGGGACCTAAAAATGGGTTACAACAAAGGAAAAGGTTTTATTTGAAATCATGCAAAGATCCATAATCTAACATCCATTACTTCAATTATCAAAGAATTAACGTGATTTTATGAAAATGGGTTTCAGTTAAAAACCAAAATCTTAGGATTAAAAACCCAAAAACTTCTTATTAATGCAAATAAACCCTATATTATGTACTAGTCAAGTTGCGTAAATGGTTTAGTGTAAACAATGGGACCAAAGTTGATCTAAATCATAATGCTAAGGCAATTTTGTTTCCAAGAACATGAAGAAACTAAACCTAGCAATCTAAAAGTTCTCAGTCTACTATTAAACCCAAAACTAGCCTTTTAGGCTCTTGAAACATGTTTCTTTTGGTCCTTACAAACTGTATTATCAATATTAAGAATCGTTGAATTCAAAGAACTAACAAATAAAATTAAGTCATCAATAACATGCATGAAGTTTCAAAGTTCAAAACTACTAAAGATAATCAACAAGCATATTCATGCTATTTGGATTCAAAACTTGACATTTTTAACATCTATATGTCAAAACATACTTGTATGAACCATCAACTTGCACTAAAATCATCAAATTGATCAACATGCTTCCAAAATGTTTAACCCACAAATTAAAAAAACTTATTGTTTTATTACAAAACAGATTCAAATACCAATCAAAATATCTCAAATACATCATCATCATGTTATTAGGCTAAAATCACATAATCAAACAAGTGTGAAAGCCAAGAATGATGTCTTTAGTGAAAGCCTCAATAACAAATTATTAACCAAAACTAAAATAAATTATCATAATGAAATCTAATAAAACAAAATCTACTGAAAAAACATCAAATTATTCCAGCACCAAAATCAAACCAAATAATGAAAGATAAGCTTAAACAACATCAAAAGAGGTTTAAACATTAAGAAAGCATGAAAAGAAAGGCCACACGGACTCCACACTTGAATTTCTACATGGTTATACCTTCTCCAAGCTTGCTAGCTATGAACTATTTTCCTTCTCTTTTATTTACTTCTTTCCCTTTCACTATATTTTTTTCAAAGCTTGTAAAACCCTCTATATTAGGCTCTTGAACCTTCACACCAGGATCTTTTCATAGTCTATTTCTTATATGTTTTTTCTCTCTCACTTTTTATTTTTGTTTTTCAAGGGGTATTTATAGGATTTTGCTAGGGTTTTTGATTGATTAAAATATAAATTAATCAAAGCTTAGCTCTTTGATCAAAATAAGAGAGTTTTAGACAAATGTTAACAATCAGAACCTTTGTCTTTCAATGGTTTTGGGATGGTGGTTTTGTAACAAAATTACCTAGGAGGTTTTCTTTTTCTTTGAGATAAAGGCATGCATCCATCACCTTTTGATTATGGAAGAAAGATTTATGACCCTTGATAAGAACCCTCTAAAAAAATTTAAATGTGAACACACGAAAAAGTTGAGTGGCTTTGTACAAATAGGTATCTTAGTCAAGATTGACTGAGTTGACCAAGTTTAAGGCCACGCTAGAGCAACTCTAACATAAATATCATTGGAGACCACCTAAACTTTATAGAGGAGAATCATGCCTTTCGATTTGGTCCATTCTTGTTCAATTTGGATGTATGTAGCTCCATATTCACTTGTTAAAGGCGCCAACTCAATTATCTGAGAATCTGAAAATATAGTAATGGCTAATTAGGAACAAGATGTTGTTGAGTTTGATAAAGAAAATGGGATATAAATGCTTGATGGTCATAATTGATGTTTGTAGAGGGGGAGTTTCTTAATTAAATTGTGGTGGTTATAGCCCTAGAAGTGGTCGGAGATGCCATATTCATTTGTTTGAAGGTGCCTACTCGATCAACCAAAATAGCTAGCAAAAAACTATACAATGGCCGAACAACGTATCATCTAGGTTAAACCCTAGAAATTAGGGTTTTTAATTTGGGATTTGAAAATTTTACTTTAGTCCCTATTCTTCAAATTTGTTGTAATTGCACCTATAATTATCTCTCAAACACTTAATTTCATGTAATTTCACCCTTGTCTAGATCAATCATCAGCCTCAAAGTTCAGTGCCATTTTAATCTTGGTCCTTAGTTTCTAATTTGTGCACTTAGACCCTTAATTGACCATTAAACCTTTAATTTTCTTCAATTTGGCCCCTAATTTGGTCAAATTTAGTCTCTACAGTCATGCGCCTTTTTTTTATATTTTAGTTCTTGGTTTTAGATTTCTTCAATCAAATCCCTAATTGCCCACCAAACTTCAATATTCTTACAATTAAGCCATTGATTCATCCAATTAAACCTCCTAAAAAACCAATTAAGTCCCTGGACTTTAATTTATTTCAAATAACACCCAAATTGACTCTAAAAACTGATTTTCCTAGTAATCAAGTCCTCAATAAAATTAATTAAGCCTTCTAAAATTCTCATTAAGTCCTTAACTATCCAAATTTATATTTCTTTACCCTAATAGAAATATTTTCACTGATCGGGCCCTTTGTCAATTGGAATTGGGTTATTAATTATAATAGTTTTGTACATTTTGGTCCTTTAACTTTTCAACTTGTAATTTGGTCCTTCAGTACCAACTTGAGTAATCTTCTGGGCTTTCTTCATATATATCCTCTTGTATTTTGGATTTTCTCTTTCTATTTTTTCATTTTTTCTTTTCTTGATTTGTCATGGAGTCAAAAGTTGGTAACAACAAATTGATTGTAAATAAGTTTTAAAAACTGAAGACTATAATATATATAATTAGCATGTGAGATTAAAATTCTATATTTAGAAAAATCAAGTAAGGACTTGATTTACGACGACCCAGCTTTCAAGTGTTGATCAAATTCTAGGAGGAAGAACCATCTTCATACAATTTTTGCACAAATCCTAAATAAGTTTATGTTGTTTAAAGAGATACATGAGACTTGAAAAATATTCTAAAATCCCTATTTTCACTGTGTCATGTATTTCAAGAAACCCAAGAAAGTAATCATAGAGAAATAAGAGGTGCAACAAATTACTTTGAGGCACTCATACATTTTCATGTTTTGGAGTAGCTGACTCTAAAACAGTTTGCATACACACACACAAACATAGGAAGAAGAAGAAGAAAACAATAAATTTGAAACGGACTTAATTATGCTTGGTAATTAACTTAACCAAGCAAAGCAAGGCCAATACATTATCACTAAAGAGCTCAATAGAGTAATTTTTTCTTTCGATAATCCATAATCACCACCCCACCATAATGTTTAGCTGCCTCCTTGTTGTTGATAAAATCCATTTTCATCATGGGAACTTGGATTCCACAATAATCATATCGTTGCTGATGGTGTTCTTGATGAGGTGAAGACCTCCTGGGGCATCCATACCACTCATCTATTAGTGCAAACCCTTCCAACCCAATCTTGTAAAGGCGATCTGCTTGGCGAGCCATTTGCAGAATGACAATAAAAAATAAGAAGAAGAAACAGTTTAAGTGGGTTCTGAGTTTGAGCTTGACTTGTACATATGGTTTGAAGCCAAGCTGGTCCGTATATATAGAAATCATAGAAGCCTCTCTAGTTAAGTTTATTGGTTCACTGTGGTCAAAATCAAAATCTTCAAAGAAAGATATAATTCTCACAATTTCTGATGATTGATTCTGTTGCTTTTTCTTTTTTATTATTCTGTTGTTAATTCCATTCACATCTCAGAGAAACTATCGATCCAAAGGCTTTACCAAGTATTACGACTTTTCAAAATTCAGTTAAGAAATATCAAATCATTCTGGATATGCATGCATGATTCACCATAATAATTAACGGCTTTCATGCTTTGACAAATCCACTTGTATGCAATTGCTCAATGTATTCAACCTTGTCTAAGAAATTATACAAATACACTTAAGCTACCATTCTTTTAAATGAAAGTTTTTTCAAACTTGTATACATCACCACTTTTCTATAGTGAAGTTTTTTAATTACTAATATTGTTTCACACAAATTGCTATAATATTGTGAAATTTTAGGGGAAAGTTTATTATTGTGTATTTTTTCTGGACGGTTAGACACTATTAATTTGGTTTGATGTGTATTATTGATTTTGAGGTGATTTGATTATTTGTGGTGAATTGTGAGTTTATTATTAGATTGTGATTGTTTTTTGGACATTAAATAGTGATACATGAATTATGTTTGGGTTTGTGTTAATTCCTTTGAATTAAAATGCAGTTTGAAAAAAATTTATGAAATTAATAAAATTCGTGTGGGTTTTTGATGTTGCTCATTCCAAGTTGATGAACAATATTTAGGTTTGAATTAATATTGTGGTTCAAATAGCCTTGATAAAAATAATTTATTCATGTTTTACTAAACACAATCTTCATCCATTTTCAAAGTCTTTGGAAGATCATTTTGCAATTAATTTTGAGTTCCCTATATTTTCCAACCATCATGTATTTAATATTTGAAATCGCGACTTACACACGAGATGCTTTTTCAATGTTAAAAGAATCATTTTACCTTTTACAAAAACAACAAAAAAAATCTCTTCTTTCGAAAATACAATTTTATTTTAAATAACATACGACCAAGTCTCCAAAAAAAATTATATCTTGCTTAAAAAATAAAATACATGGTTTGTCTTAGAACCAAACTATAACATCTTCAAATTATAATGTCATAAAATCTCAAATATTTCTTTACGAATGTCAACTATTGAATAATATGTCTAAGATTATGGATTTTTTTTTAAAAAAAGTTCGGCAAAGTTTCCTCTATTTTTGTTGGTACCAAGTTATTAACAACACTTTTATTATATGTCATTACAACTTCTATCTCGATCCAATCATCCTAGATTACATCCCATTCATCAATCAATCTCTCAAAACTTATATTTATCAATATATTCAAGTCTCATATTATCAATTAATAAGTCAACATAAAAGAATTACTAAAACAAATTGAAAGAGAAGCAATTTCATCATTAAAGAGTAATAAATGTTAACTAACTACATATATGCATTTAGACTAAATGAATACAATATTAAGATTAAGAGTCATATTGTCTTAAAACATCTAATGTATTCTACTACTTTATATTATAAACTTATCATATCATTCTGAAAATGATTTAGCCATACTAACATATATACATTGACATGACGAAAAAATTGATGCCTTCTCCCAAGTGCAGGAGTGTCGAAGTAATAAATAACCTAGCAAGACCGGGGTCGAACCACAGGGAGGTTAATTGTACAAATTATAAATAACAATAATACAACAACAATAACAATAACAATAACAATAATAATAATAATAATAATAATAATAATAATAATAATAATAATACTA
>NW_011500231.1:84150-98930 GCF_000495115.2 Populus euphratica
ATACATATATATATATATATATATATATATATATATAATATCCATGACATACTACACATCTTTTATTTGATTTTTACAACACGAAGGTTGACACAATTAAAAGATTGATGTCTTCTCCAAAGTGCAGGAGTGTCAAAATAATAAATAACCCTTCAAGAGCGGAGTCGAACCATAAGGAGGTTAACTATATAAAATAATAATAGTAATAATAATGATGATGATAATGATGATGATGAGTTAAAAAGAATTTAGAGATGTAAGAGTAATGTAAAGATTAAACAATGATAAAAACAGTTGTTAAGGTTAGAAGATCCACTCTTTTTATTACTCATCTGAAACTCACACATAAAAGAAGTTCCAATCAAATGATTTATCATCAATAGCTTATTGTAAATTATTAACATGATCATATTAATTATCTTATTCAAGTAACACCAAACTTCTAAATATTGTCAGGAATTCATGATGCTAACTTATGTTAACAACAAATCAAGTTTCTTTCATAGCACAGGTATAGGTTATACCATACGGTTAACTATGAAAGTGCTAAGCATTTGTTGTACCAAGTGTTATCAATATAAATCTAGATTAACCATTTAATAAGTAAGGTATTAAGAATTAATAAGATAGAAATAATAAGACATGTTAATAGCAAGTTGTTAAGGATATAATCATTAAAGCCCATATTGAGTTTATATTATACTTATCCTAACACCATTAGTGAAACCTTTTCACCTTAACATAGTAAACATAACTAAATATTATGAATAAGAGACATAGATAAACAAGATAAAAACATAATTATATAAGTATAGTAAAGGAAATAAAAACATAAACAAGAGAATAATGAAAGCAAAACTTAAACATTACAAAAATATAAAGACAGAAAGCAAGAACACGATCTTGATCTGAAAACTAAGATAACTAAATGCATGGAAAATTCCTCCTTTTATAGGCCAATCTTCAAAACTATTAATTAGATGACTAATTGTTGAGTGGGTGGCCACCTTTTGACTTGGTAACAATCCTTATCTTCTTGTCTTTAGAGAACATCATTGATAACATCAGAATTTGAATAGATAGTCCTCATGAAAGTTCTGAGAAATTATCTCAGCTTTCTAATAAAAAAGAATCGATGAATTTGGGCTTCTAGAACTCGAGATATGGGCTGTAGGACAGATTCAGACTTCTTCATTATTGCTTCCATTTGAACTAGAAAATGGCACTTTTAAATCTTTGACTCTATAAAAGTTTTTGCCCTATGTCTTAGCTTTCCATACATATAAACCAGACCTAAAGTCAAGTTCTACAGCTCTAGTTATGATCCAATAACCAAATAGTGTTCCAGTTTGGACTGAACTAACATCTCTTTTCTAAGTTTAGCCCTCTCTTTGTCTTATCAATTTTAGGAGTTAAACTCATCAATCATTCCGGTTATTTATGTGATAGGCCTGCATTTAAGATGGTCATTTACCATAAATTAAAGATATCTTATAGTATTAGACATGTTATTATAAAATATGCTCTAGTTAATATTGATACTTCAAGTGCAAAATGATGATATAAAACCTTGATAAAAATGCACTATTAAATACTAATCAAAGGCAATACAATCATTACATACTACACATCTTCTATCTCATTTTGACAACACAAAGGTTTTCAAAGAAAATAAAGACATATAAATATTACTTTCCAAAATGATAATTCATAAACAGAAAAATCCTACATCTAACAATCTGTATCACATCGCGTACTTATTTCAACAATAACCATATTAATTAATTAACTCAATATCTTAGTCATAGATTAATTATTTTACTCTTAACCTCTAAAATTTAATACTTCTAACTTCATTCAATTAATTTACATAATCTTTTCAAAACTTAAATATCCAACTAACTCATCTTGATTGGAAATAATTCTAACACTTTTATATAATTACCCACAAATTTGGTTATCCTTCCTCAGTTACCAATAAATTCGGTAATTTCATCTTAATTACCCATCATCTGGCTAACCTCTTTTGTTAGCCAATCAATCTGGTAATTCCTTACGAATTACCCCATATTCGATTAACCTCTTTGTTGACCAATAAACTCGGTAATTCTCATAGTTACCCAAGGAATCTGACTAACCCATTTTGGCTGCCAAAATCAATTCAGTAATTCCATATGAATTATCAGCATGTGGCTAACCTCTTTTGTTAGCCAAATAATAATTCTGGTAATTTCACATAAATTACCGATAATTCTTATTTGTAATAATCACTTAATTTATTCATTTGCTTCATTATTTTAACATTAATTAAATAAGCAACATAGATATTTAAGGAAAACTTACAAAATAAGGTGACAAATCACCTACCTTCTGCGCAAGATGACCTAACTCCTCTTGTCTGATAACCATCTTCAGACACAACTCCTAAATCAATTAAATATCATTATATCATTAGTCCATCAATATTTTTTTTAATTTGTTATGATAAAAAATCATTCTCAAACATATCACCATCATTTCACATACAACCACATATTTAAAAAAGTGACTTCTTTTCTTGGTTTTTATTCATAATTCCTCCATCAAATAATCCTTCTATTCTTTATGCCTTCACATCATATTATTTATTTTATCTAAACATATGTAAGAACTATATTTAAACACAATCTAAACATCTTGTCTTCATACTTTTTTTTTAACTAGTTCAATTCTCTTTTAAATTGAATTTACTTATTTTTGTCAACTTTAATGTTATTTCTTCATTTAGTCTTTCTTGCATATTTCAAATATCATGATTAAACATGGTTTCCAAAACATTAACATCAAAATCATTCCTCCACTTTTCCTTCATTTGGCCAAATGTCATCTTCTTTTTCCTCCTCCAAATTTTTCTTCATTTACTTGTTATTTCAACTTGTTTTCATGCTATTTCACTTCAACTTCATCATTTTTCTTTCCCTTCCTAATTCCCCCAAATTCCCATAAGAACCCTAAGTTCAAGAATCAAGGATTAAAGGGAAATTAAAGCAAAATTCCATGAAATTACTTCCTAACTTAATCAAGATAGCTTAAAAACATCTAAATCAAACATTAAATCTAAACTTCTCATGCTTACCATTTGACTTTCTTCCAATTTCTCTTCTCTCCCAACGTTAGCCAAACTCTCTCTCTCAATTCCTCCTTCCTTTACTTGATTCTTCCTTAGATTAGTGTTTTATAAGTTGGACTTTAAATGCTTACAAGGTTATTCTCTCACTTTTCTTATTTTTTTCCTTACTTTTCTCTCTTTCTCACTTGTTTTTTTTATTTTTTTTTTCATTTCCCACTCTGATTCTGCCTAGTTGGTAGCATATAAAATGAAAGGAGAGTTGATTTGTTTTATTTTTTAAAGGCAAATAACCATTTTACCCTTGATGAGTCCTTTTGCTTCTATTTGATATTCCTTATTTTTTATAACACAACTGAGCTCCATTTATCCTAAAAGTTTAACCAAACTTTATTCAATATAGTTTAAGGTCCCTTGTAAAATTTTAGCTTAATCTGAGGATTGGATTGAAAATTACATCCAATAACGTAAAACTAGTCAAATTATGATTTTTTTTGTTAAATTTCCAAATTTCTCCAACAATCCTGAAATTTTAACCCAAGCTAGGGCATCATATTAGAAGGCTCTACGCAAATTTTCAAAATTGTCTAATAACCTGATCAAGAGTTACATAAAACTAGTCAATTTATGATTTTTCATCTAGGGAGTTTAAATTCTCCCTTCCTTAAAAATTTTGTCCTTGAAATTTAAATTCATACCTATGTAAGAAAATAATCTAGGATATTTCTTCCTCATTTCTGACTCTCTCTCCTAGGTTTCTTCTTCTAGTTGAGACTTTCTCCATAATACCTTTACTAATGGCACCTTTTTATTTTGTTATTCTTTTATACTTCAGTCCATAATTTGCACTAGTTGTACCTCTATAGTTAAATCTTCTCATGCTTCTATCAAAATTTATGGCAAAATTCATGTAGGATCCAAGTCTATTTTCTGCAGCATCGAAACATGAAACACATGATGTATCCTATCTAAATGTGGTGGCAGTAGTATTCGATAGGCAACTGTCCTAATTCTTTCTATAATTTTATATGGTACAATATACCTAGGTGCTAATTTACATTTCATTCCAAACCCAATTACGTGCTTCCATTGTGCAACTTTTAAAAATACCATATCTCCAATTTGAAACTCTAGAGGTCTCCGTCAATTATTAACACAACTCTTTTACTGGTCTTGAGCTTCTTTTATCCTTTACTTTATCACCTTCACCTTATCAACTGTGATCTACACCAGTTCAGGTCCCAATAATTTTCTTTCCCCAACTTCATCCCAACATATTATAGTTTGACATCACCTTTCATACAATGTTTCATATGGTTCTATGCCAATAGTAGATTGATAACTATTATTATAAGTAAATTCTACAAATGGCAAGTGATCCTCCTATAGACCTCCAAGCTCTAGAATATAAGCTGCAACAAATCTTCCAAAATCTGAATTGTCTTTTCAAATTACCCATTAGTCTGTGGATGAAAAGTCGTTCTTAAATTCAATATAGTACCCAAAGCTCGTTGTATACTTAGTCATAACCTTGATGTAAACAAAGGATCCCTATCAGAAACTATAGAAACTGGTACACCATGCAATCTGACCACCTCTTTAATATATAATTGAGCTAGTTATTCAACCGAATCCCCCATCTTTATAGGCAAAAACAAAGAAGACTTTGTCAATCTATCCATAATCACCCATATGGCATCAAATCCTTTCCTATTTCTCGATAAATTAGATACAAAATTCATAGTGATATTCTCCCATTTCCATTATGGAATTAAAAGAGATTGTAATTCTCCAGCCAGCCATTGATGCTTTACATTCACCTGCTAATATATGGCACACTTGGCCACGTATTATGCTATCTCCCTTTTCATTTTTGGCCACCAGTAACTCTCCTTCAAATCTCTATACATTCTTGTGCTCCCTGGATGGATCACTAATTTAGACTATGAGCTTATTTTGAACTTTACTTTTTTAAATCTTATCATCAGGTAAATATATTTTGTTTCCCATAACTACGATCCCATCTTTTGGCACTCGAAATAAAGAGTCTTGGCCTACTTTTACACTATTCATTTCTTTCATCACTTCAGGATCTTCACCTTGAGCTTTTCAGATCTTTTCTCTCATATAAGATTGTAGCACTAACATTGCCAGTAATATTCCTTCTAAAGTCACATCCAAATGCATATTTAGCTCACCTAGGACTAGTAAACCACCAATAAAAGCTTTATTCTTCCAACTCAAAACATCTGCCACCACATTTGTTTTCCCCGAGTGATAATCAATAATACAATTATAATCTTTGATTAGCTCCATCCATCTCCTATGTCGCATATTCAATTCTTTTTATGATATTTTAAACTTTTATGATTTGTAAAAATCTACACTTGTACCCCGTAGAGATAATGTCTCCATATCCTTAAAGCAAACACAATAGCTGCCAGTTCCAAGTCATGTACCAGATAGTTTATCTCATATGGTTTCAACTATCTAGATGCATAAGCAATTACCCTTCCATGCTGCTTAAATACACAGCCTAAACCCTTATTGGAAGCAGCGCTATACACAACAAATCCCTCCTATCCTTTTGGTTAAGCCAATACTAGGTTGAAGTTAGCCTAGATTTTAACTCTTGAAAACTTGTTTCACACTCCTTTAACCATTCAAACTTAACTTCCTTCCGAGTTAGTTGAGTAATTGGAGAGGCTGTCGTTGAAAATCCTTCTATAAATCTTCTATAATATCCAGTTAAGCCCAAAAAACTATGAATTTCAATCACATTCATAGGTCTTTCCCATTTGAATACTGTTTCTATCTTCTTCAAATCCACATAGATACTCTTCTTCAATATTACATGGCCAAAAAATACAACTTTGTTTAGTATATTTACATGAATTTTGGGTTTAATAACCAGTTTATTGAATTTCTTAGAACTTTGTCAATTTTTAAAAAATCCATAAAAAAATTTAATTCATAAGTGATAATTGTCAATTTTTTGGTATAAATGTTGGACTTACAAGTATGCTAGTATTTAAATATCACGAGTTGCTGATAAAATTTTTAAAATTATTTTAAATAGTCACCAATTTTAAATGGGAGTATTTTTCATCACAATACATGAGTTCTGGAAAACCCTTCTACCTTTAAAGATAGGTGAACCCTGTCAAGGCACCTATATGGATCTTGGCTATAAGAATTCATTTGGGAACAGGAGCCCATAATAAATTCAAAAAAACCAGATTTATTAACACGTATAAATCCCCATCTTAAATCATAGACATACCACCATTTAGGATCTCATAAAAACCTTTAAACCACACAATATAGTTTACCTTAGGTAGGTTGCATTAGGAGTGCTAGTACCTTACCCAGCCACAATCAGTCTCTTACTCTTGGAATCTCTGATAAAACCAATATACCTGAGTTTCCTAGCGACCTTAAACCAAAAAACTAGGTAGTTACTCCCATAACCCCCGACATCTTGCACCCATATGTGACACTTGGCATCTAAAAGCTAAAATGATAAGTTAAAGATTGAAAAAAGATTAGATTTTCAAAAGGAAGAAAGGCAATAACTATTCTGAATTTTAGGAAGATATAATCCCTCACTAACCTTATAGGTGATGTCCATAAGGCATATCTCTAACTTATTTTACATGTTTAATGATATTTTTGAACTTGCTTTACTGTTATGATGTTCTTTAGTTTTGATTTTGATTAATACATAAAAATTTTATTTTATTATTTAAATCTTACTTTGAGTTGTTTGTTAATGTCCTTGAATACTTAGGTGATGTTTATTGGATGAGTTTTTGATTAAATAAAGTAGTTTTGAAATCTACTACATGTGGCAGCAAGGTTATGATGTTTTTTTTATGTTGGCTGATGCATGTTCTTAGTTTCTAGGTTTTGGTTGGATCATATTGCAGGTTTAGGGGAAAAAATTGAATCCAAATTGCATAAATATATAAGCTATTTTAAGTTTGTAGTTTTGAAGTTTGGAACTTCTTGCATGATTTTGATGTTATTTGTTTATTTTTTTTTATTCAAACATGTTTGGTTATGGTAATGTGACTTTTTGAAATGAAGAAAGCATGTTTGAGTGGTCGAAAATGCTAGTTTTGGTGGCTTGACAATAGTTGGGTTTTCTAAGGCAATGTTCTATGTTCTTGGGAAAAACATTGGCTTATCTCTATGTTTTGGACCAGTTTTGCTCCATTCCTTTACATTAAACACTTCATTTGACTTGATTAATTAGTAGTCTAGAGTTTATTTATACCAATAACAAGTTTTCTAGGGGTTTTAATCATAGGGTTTTGGTTTTTAACCAAAACCTATTTTGACTAAATCGTGATTATTGGTTGATAATCATCGATGCTTGATGCTTAATTATTGTTCAATGATTGATTTCCATCATTTACGTGCTTTTTTATTTCCTGAAATATGGTCTAGATTAGAATTCATGTTGCTAGAATTTGAGTTTTAATGTTTTTCATGTTATTTGTGTTCTTCATTTTTATTTTTATTTTTGCATTTGATTTGTTATTTTCGAGTTTTTCCATTGTTTTGTGTTTTTTGGTGTTTAATCTATTTTTTGGCTTTCTTTTTCATTTTTAGTTGTTTTCGAGTCAAATCAGGATTTTTGGTTCGGTTTATGGTTGAAACCAAATATTTTGGGTCATCCCAGTCTAGGTCAACTTGGTCGGGTCAACCTAGTTGGGCGAAGAATGGGTCAAAGGGTTAAGAACATGTTTAGCTTGCAATATTTTTGCTAAAAGGGTTTTTTGGTTTAAGGGTGTGTTTGGCAAAGACCCCCTTTATGCTTGTTTTGATAGTTTTATACAAAATAATTAGGTTTTTTTCCAAACAAAGCCAAAAAAATTTAAAAAATAACAAAAAAATAATTTTAATCACATCTATCTTTAATTAATTTGTTGTTATTTATAAATTTATTTTTTCTTATAGACTACAACTCTTGGACATGAGCCAAGCTGAATGGAGCTTTTTATGGAGACGCACATGTGGAGTGAAGACTGCTAAAAAGAGGTGCAATAGTTCATTAACTACCACTTTCAACACTTTGTGGTATATTCATTCAACCATTTTCTTTTGTAAATTATTATTTACTTGAATTAAATTTGATGATTTTATTTTTTTATTTCCAAGAGACATATAACAGCCGATTGAGGGAGAGATACGGGAACGATCCTTCGACCTACCTAGATTTCGATTCGGATTTATGGATGGAGGCAGGATCATTTGGTGGACCTGATAGAAATTAGGTATACAAACTCTCCAACACCATGACTGAGAACTTATGGATGGCATGTAATGTCTTAACTGTTGGGAGCTCGCAATCGATATTGACCACCCAGTCTCAGAAGTTTACGACCTTGCAACAACATACAACCCATCTTATTGAAGAATATGAACAACTCTATATGGATTATGATGAACTTCGTAGAATAGCCATGGATATGAGATCACATATGGGTGGTACATGTGCGCCCCCTTTTAGCTATATGGTCCCAAGAACGATCAACGTCCTCCAACGCCATCATTTTTCTAGTTGAATTTTACTTGAACATATAAATTTGTAATGAATATTTGGCTTTTATGTTAAGATAATTTATTTTTACATACTTGAATTTTATACAATAAATAATTTAAGCATTTTATACAATAAATTATTTTTATTATTTTCTTTTTTTGTTCAATAAATAATTTTTAAAAAATATATATATTTTTTAATTATTATGAATAGAGTTACTGACAAACTTTGTTCATCATTACATCCCAGAGAGTTGAAAAACATTATTGCATATGCCACTTCAACTATTATATCATTGATGGAATAATTCCTTCGGTATTTTATAGAGGGTTTGGAATAAAATTACTCCATATGCCACTGTTAATCATCAAAGAAATAATTTTGTTTGTATATTCCAATGGAAAAAAAAATGGCTTGCATTTTCTGTATGTAAAACCATCATTTTTTTTACCGACATTAATGAAATTATTGACAAGAGGAATTTACTCAAGACTGTGTCTGTCTCTAAATCAATTGGTAAAATTCATGCTGACAAAATGATAGAGTAAATACCGATAAAAAATTTCATCAATAAAATTATTAAATGTAGTAGTGTTAAGAATCTTGTCATCACTTGTGGTTTGCGGATCTGCTGGTTATATTCATACGCACACTCATGCTTACAGTGCGACAATCAGAGACGCCTCCCACGGCTCATCATTGAGCTCTGTACAGTTCCAAACTTAGTCGGTGAAATCACACCTTGAAGAGCTTCAAAGCATTTCAAGAGCATATTACTTGTGTATCTTTCAATTCCATGCTAAGTAAGAGGTGACAATGAGGAACTAAGAAAGCTAATTATGAGAATACATACAAATAGAAAATGATATATAAATCACAGAAAGTTTATTTGAAGAAGTAAGAAGAAGCTCCTAAAGGTAACACAACTGGAGGAGGTTATGCATAGAAGAAAGCTAAGTGATTAATCACTAGGTCTTTAAAACGGAAATGGTTTCCCCTTAGGGTAATCGATATAAACCCTCCCCTTGTAGCGTTGAGCTGCCTCTTTGCTGTCGATAACTTCTGTTGCAGGAACATAGTAATATGTGGGAACCTTCATAACTGGCATAACTGGTGGCCGCCTCTTGGCCCGCCCGAATTGCTCTTCAAAGGCTGCAAAACCCTCCTGCCCAATCTTAACAAGACGATCTGCCTGACGTGCCATGTTAACTACAATTAATCAACACACAAAGATAAGTAGCTCAAAACCATCACCAAGAGTTCATTATTATCGACTTTGGATTGGAATTGACAGTTCAAAATACTTAGTAAACTGAAAAATAAGGGACGCAAACACTGCTCATTAACAACTGTTGTCAGCCAATCATTAGAGCCACTTTTATGAATTTGTGTTGGGCATAAATGAGAATATCAGATCATGTGATTAAAGAAAATAAAAGCTTCCCTGCTTTTGGACTAATGCTGTTTCTACCGGTCAGGAATCAAGTCAGGTCCGAAAGTAGGAGTAGCAAAAACACCAAACCTTCTCGAAAGCAAATTTTGAAAGAAGATTCCTTCTGTTCTCTAATCTGAAAAATCTCAGTTTAATTATGTGACGGTATTGCAGTTTCTAATTAATGGCAATAAGCACAATCGGACGCTAGTATTATCTGACCTTAATCTCGGCATTGGATAACATCAAGCAATGTTTGTTCAAGAACAGCATGCAACTGTTGTCTCGGAACCTCATATGTAAACAAAAGGGAAACTTACCGAATCCCAGTCCAGATACAGGTGGAAAAAAATTAAAAGGCAATTTGTAGTAAAAACTCAATGATCTCCGAGCCAAGCCCCCGCAAGCTATTCCAAGCTTATTTTACAGAATATTAACTCACCCCAGTTTTTTCTTCTTCCAAAAAACTATAAAAGAATAGAATTATGTTCTTAATTAGCACAAATGGCAAACAAATGGCCTTCAGTACATTTGAATAACGCTTCAGTACTTAGTGGCACGAAGGTTCTCTCTAGTGCCAAGTTCAATTATTGTAAAATTGATTCCTTCCAACTTGTTTCCTGGAATCGATGAGACTTAAATTTCTTTGTGAATCTGATTCCTTATTACTAAACTTTTCCTTTCCAATTTATTTTCATAATCTGTTTTTTTTTTTTTTTTTTGCTTTAACTGATCTTGATTCTCTCCGAAACTTGATATCTTTGTTTCTTACTCAAGTTAACTTCATGACGAAATCAATGTGACGCAACCTGCCCACCTCATCCTAACAAAAAATCTATTTACATCTCAAATCCGAATAAACGAGTTGCTTGAATTAAACCCCAATATAATATTGAAGGAATAATAGAGAATGGAATTTTGGTGAAAAAGTTGCCTCAGATTCTATTCTTTGACATGGACAAATTGACCATATAATAATCGTAAATATAATTGTGTATGAAAATTAATAATAATAATAATAATAATAATTTTAGAAAGTTTTTTTCAACCAACAAAACTTGAACAAAAAAGAAAGTGCAACCTAGAAAGGATATGGGAGAAGTAGTCTATATATTGAAAATAAAAATCTATAGAGATAGATCTAGAAAGTTGCTTCAATTATCTCGATCTATATATATAGATAAAATGTTAAAATAATTTAGCAACTTTATCTTTTTATGGGTTGTTATTGCTATCTTGCTTAGGGTTTTAGCTAGAACTAGGTGTTGTTGTTGATAATTGTAGGGTTGTCATGTGGTTGTTTGTTTTTAGGTGTTGAAGGTTGATTTCTAAGCAACCTATGGTTAGTTCTAGCCGGTGGTAAAGACCGGTCTAGTTCTCCACCATATCATTCATTCTCTTACATTTTTATGGCAAATCAAAGTAAGATTAAGAAGGGGATCATGTTTCAAGATTGAGATTTCAGGTTAACCAAGTTGAAGGCAATATTTTGGTTCTTGTTAAATGGGATTGTAGGATTGGGATCTCAAGTTGACCGAGCTAAAGACAAAGACTAAGGTTCTAGTTAAAGAGGGGTCTCTAAATTGAGATTTTAGGCTGTCATTTTGGTTTTGGTTAAAGGGCATCGCTTGATTAAAGGGAGTCACTAGATTAAGATTTCAGGTTAACCAAATTGAAAGAAACATTTTGGTTCTAGTTATATAGGATTGCCGAATTGGGATCTTAGGTTAATTAAGCTAAAGACAAAGACCAAGGTACTAGTTAAAGGGGGTCTTTATATTCAGAATTTAGGTTAACCAAGCTTAGGCAACATGTTGGTTCTGGTTAAAATGAATCATCAGATTGGGATTACACATTAGCTGAGCTAAAAACAAAGACCAAGGTTCTGATTAAAGGAGATCTCTAGATTAAGATTTCAAGTTAACCAAACTAAAGGTGACATTTTGGTTCTACTTAAAGGGAATAGCCAGATTAGGATCTCAACTTGACTGAGCTAAAGACAAAAATCAAGGTTCTGCTTAAAGGGGATATGTAGATTAAGATTTCAGGTTGACCAAGCTGAAGGTGACATTTTGGTTTTGGTTAAAAGAAATCACTAGATTGGGATCTCAAGTTGATTGAGATAAAGATAAAGATCAAGGTTTTGGTTAAAAGGGGTCGTCAGATTTAGATTTCAGTTTAACTAAGCTAAAAGGCAACATTTTGGTTCTTATTAAAAAGAATCATCGTATTGGGATTTTAGGTTGACCAAGTCAATGACGAAGACAAAGGTCCTAGTTAAAGTGAATTGCCAGATTGGGATTCTAGGTTAATCGAGCTATTTTTCATATTTTAGTTCTAATTAAAGGGGATCACCAACTTGGAATCTCAAGTTGACCGAACTTTTGGCAATGATTTTGGTTTTGGATTAAGAAAATCACTAGATTGGGATTTCAAAATAACCAAGCTGTACACAGTTTGATCGTAGTTTCTGTTGATGGGGATTGCTGTGAAAACAAAGTTTCAGGTCAAACGAACTTAAAGCTTTGAGAAGAATAGTTCGTTAGTCAAGCATTTAACAAGTCTTTGTTCCATAAGTATTGTAAAGAGGAGGCATCTATTGCTACCTAATATTTTTAATCCATTTTAAAAGACTTAAAAAAAACCTCAAAAAACATGTTTTTAATTTATTTGCGTTATTTTCAACGTCTTTTCCAAAGAATTTAAAATACAAAAATCTATGTTCAACACATTCAGTTGTTAATGCACTTATTAAGTCAACATTGATATTACTCTTTTTCAAAAAAGTCAAAATACAAAAAAAAATTAAATTGAACAAAGGGATCAAATGTGAAAAGAAAGAATTGAGGGACTAAATTATTTTTGGGTTAATGCACTTATTAAGTCAACATTGATATTGCTCTTTTTCAAAAAAGTCAAAATACAAAAAAAAAAAATTAAATTGAACAAAGGGATCAAATGTGAAAGGAAAGAATTGAGGGACTAAATTATTTTTGGGTTAACTTGGTCACTAAGTTTGCTTGGAGACCAAGTGATTGGTACTTAAAAGTGCATTTTTTATCAAGGTTTTATATCATTATTTTGCATTTGAAGTATCAATAACTCCTTAATTAAAGCATATTTTATAATAACATATCTAATAATATAAGATAACGTTAATTTATGGTAAATATTTATTTTAAATGCAGGTCTATCACATAAATGAAAGGATTGATTCATGAATTTAAGAACTGAAATTGAAAGGACAAAGAGATGACCAAACTTAGAAAAGAAATGTCGATGTAGTCCAAACCAGAACACTGTTCGGTAATTGGGTCATATCTGAAGCTATAGATCTTAGATTTAGGTCTATTTATAATGGATGGAAAGGTAAGAGAAGGGTCTACAACTTTCATATGGAGCCCAAGATATAAAAATTGTATTTTCAAGTTCAAATTAGAGTAACAACAAAGAAGTCCGAATCTATCCTCTAGCCCAAGCACTATTTAGTTTTTGGCCCATATCTGGAGTTCTAGAAGTACAAATGACCTCAATTTTGGCCTATAAAAGGAGGCATTTGTCATGCATTTAGGCATCTTGGTTTCCAGATCATGATCATGCCCTTGCTTTCTCTCTTTGTATTTTTTGTAATGTTTATGCTTTGCTTTCATTAATATCAAGTTTATGCCTTTCATTTTATTGAGAAACATATGTATCCTTATGGGGCTTTTGATATTGAGAATCCAAATAATGACAATGTTTTCAAGATAAATGGACATCGTTTGAAAGCTTACTTTGATAATATTTATTTATTTTTCTTTCTTTCATAATGTTTAGCTAAGTTTATTATGTCAAGGTGAAAAGGTTATAATAATTGTGTAAGAATAAGTATAGTGTAAACGTAATATGGACTTTAATATTTGATACTAACATGTTTTGTATTTGTTATCTTGTTCACTCTTTAATATTTTACTTGTTAAATGACTAATCTAGATTTATGTTGTATAACACTTGATACACAAATACTTGGCACTCTCATAGCCATACTTTTCATTACTCAACAAACTGACACCTGAGCTATGAAAGGAACTTGATTTGTTGTTAATATAAGTTATAATCGTGATTGCCTAACAATATTTCCAAGTATTAGCATTAGTTGAATAAGATAACTAATGTAATCATGTTAACAATTTATAATCTAATTGGAACCTCCTTTGTGTATAGTTTCCAATTGAATAATAAGAGTTTATATTATACTTGTTTGACATATCATTAGTGGATCTTCTAACCTTGACATTTATTGTTATCATTGTTTAATTTTTACGTTAATCTTCCATCTCAAAGTTCTCATCAACTTCTTCTTCTTCCTCTTTCTCTTTATTATTATTATTATTACTACTACTACTACTACTACTACTATTATTATTATTAATATTACTACTACTACTACTACTACTACTACTACTACTACTACTACTACTACTACTATTGCCACTATTATTATTGTTGTTGTTGTTGTTACTATTTTTGTTATTTATAATTGTTGTTTATAATTTATATAATTAACCTCCTTGTGGTTCGACCCGGTTTTGCTGGATTATTTATTACTTCAATACTCCTACACTTGAGAGAAGACATCAATCTTTTGGTCATGTCACCAAGCAAATAAAAAAAACAAACTTGTTTTGCCTATAAATAGGTGGTTTCCCTAC
>NW_011500231.1:98967-113837 GCF_000495115.2 Populus euphratica
CCTACACAAAAAAAAAAAAGGAGTTTTAGGGTAGAGAGCATTAGCAAAAAAAAAGAAGAAAAAGGAGTGAATTAGTTAAAGAGGCTAACAAAAAATCACAAGAAACAAACCTTTTATCTCTAGAAAAAAAGCCCAAAAAAAAAAAAACATGACCTCTACCCATTCCATCTTCCATACACTTATCATCTTCAATCTTTCCTACACTTATCTTCTTCTTCCTCAAGGTCCAAAAAAACAAAAAAGCCTAGCCCCATTATACTAAAACCTAGCAGCCAGCAAAGAATAGCTTTTTTTCCCTAAACCCACTGCCTTTTATTTTTTCCTTTACACCAGCACCAACCCAAACTTGTCTCACTCCCCCAACCTTTCTACCAATTAACTCTTAATCAATCCTTTCTAATGGAAGGGGTGTATGTGTAATAAATTTATTGGCATTGCTTGGCGAAAATAAAGACATTGTTTATGTTATGGAGTCTAGCTTTGGAGTTAATTTCGACCAGACCATAATAGGAATCTACTTTGATTCCTTTGTAAGTTGTGTCATACCAATAAAATTTGAATAAAAACACTCTATTATACTTGCTATGATATTGCAATTCAAGAACCTCTTCTAATATACCATAATAGTCAACTTCAAACTCATTACAAGTCGATCTTTAACACAAACACCACTGTTATATGTCTTTCTTTCATACCTGTATTCTTCGGTATGAAAGACATATCCATTGACAAAATACCTATTGTAGCACTTCACTTTTCTTTCAGGACCCAAGCTTAGTAAAGATAATAAAATACTAGCATTTCTTCCTATTTGATAAACCTTGTACATCAAATACAACAATGAACAGTACATGAAAATTTTGTAACAAAATAAAGTATCATGATAGATAATAAGTTTGTGATACTACTTACATGTATTTTGAACCATGTGGCAAATTGTTCATTGACATGACCAAAAAATTGATGTCTTCTTCCAAGTGCATGAGTGTTGAATTAATAAATAACCTAACAAGACTAGGATCAAACCACAAGGAGGTTAATTGTATAAATTATAGATAACAATAATACAACAATAACAATAACAACAACAATAGTAATAATAATAATAATAAAGAAGTTGATGAGAACTTTGAGATGGAAGATTAACGTAAGAATTAAACAATGATAACAACAAATATCAAGGTTAGAGGATCCACTAATGATATGTCAAACAAGTATAGTATAAACTCTTATTATTCAATTTGAAACCACACACAAAGGAGGTTCCAATTAGATTATAAATTGTTAACATGATTACATTAGTTATCTTATTCAATTAATGCTAATACTTGTAAATATTGTTAGGCAATCACGATTATAACTTATATTAACAACAAATCAAGTTCCTTTCATAGCTCAGGTGTCGGTTATATCATACAATATGGGCTATGAAAGTGTCAAGCATTTGTTGTACCAAGTGTTATATAACATAAATCTAGATTAGTCATTTAACAAGAAAAGTATTAAAGAGTGAACAAGATAACAAATACAAAACATGTTAGTATCAAACATTAAAGTCCATATTAAGTTTACACTATACTTATTCTTATACCATTAGTGTAACATTTTCACCTTAACATAATAAACTTAGCTAAACATAATGAAAGAAAGAAAAATAAATAAACAAAATAAGAACATAAATAAGATAAAAGTTAACTAAGTAAATGAAAGGACATGAAAGGCATAAACTTGATATTAATGAAAATAAAACTTAAGCATTACAAAAATACATAGAGAGAAAGCAAAAGCATGATCTTGATCTGGAGACCAAGATGTCTTAATGCATGGCAAATGCTTCCTTTTACAGGCCAAAATTAGAAACTATTGATTTGATGATTAATTGATGAGTGGGTGGTCACCTCTTGACTTGGTGACAATCTTTAACTTCTCTTGTCTGCCTAAAACATCATTGATAACGTCAAAATTAGAACCACTTGAAAACATGAAAGTTGTAAAAAATTGTCTCAGCTTTCCAAGAAAAAAACTAGAGATCATTTGGACTTCTAAAACTCTAGATATGGGCCAAACACTAAACAGTATTCAAGCTGCAGGATAGATTCAAACTTCTTCATGGTTGCTACAATTTAGACTTTAGGCTCCATATAAAACTTGTAAGCCTATGTCTTATCTTTCCATCCATATAAATTAAACCTAAATCCAAGATCTATAGCTCTAGATATGACCCAATTAGCGAATAGTGTTCCGATTTGGACTGCACTGGCATTTCTTTTCTAAGTTTGGCCATCTCTTTAATGGAGTTTATACTATACTTGTTTGACATACCATTAGTGGATCCTCTAACCTTGACATTTGTTGTTATCATTGTCTAATCCTTACATTGATCTTCCATCTTAAAGTTCTCATCAACTTCTTCTTTTTCTTCTTCCTTTTTCTTCTTTTTTTATTATTATTATTACTACTATTGTTATTGTTTATAATTTATACAATTAACCTCCCTATGATTCAACCCCAGTCTTGCCAGGTTATTTATTATTTTGACACTCCTGCATTTGAGAGAAGACATCAATCTTATGGTCATGTCAAGTTCTTGGCACCATTGCCGAGGAGGTAAGTTCTTGTACAAATTATAGTATTTATTTTATTCTTTTTCACTTTTCTTGTATATAACTTTGTTTCTTTTCTCTTGTTTCTTCTTTTTTTGTTTTCTTCTTCCTTTTATTCTATTCTTACATGTGCATGAGAGTGTGGTCACGTACATTAAGTGGTAGACTTTGTAGGGTATCCTCTTCATTTTCAGGAAATATGGCCAAAGAAGATAATCAATCACTTCATAATGAGAATAGTCGTGTTAGAACACTTAGAAACCACATGAATCCCACAAGAACAAGTGCACCATCATGCATAGTTTTTCCTCCTGATGCATCTCATTTTAATTTTAAGCCAAGCATTATTCAACTTTTACCTTCTTTTCATGGCTTAGATTTAGAAAATCCATACTTGAATTTAAGGGAATTTGAGGAGGTCTGTAACACCTATAATGACTCAAATTGTAGCATGAACACCATCAGGTTAAAGCTTTTTCCTTTTTCATTAAAAGATAAAGCTAAAACATGTCTACAAAATTTGAGACCAAGATCCTTTCATGCTTAGGATGAAATACAATAACAATTTTTAAAGAAGTGTTTTCCATATCACATAACAAACTCTTTCAAAAGACAAATCACCACTTTCACTAAAAACCCAGGAGAAACATTTTACTAATGTTGGGATAGGTATCGGGACTTGCTTAATATTTGCCCTTGTCATGGTTTTGAAACATGGAGATTGGTTTCACATTTTTATAATGGGTTAACACCTAGAGATAAGCAAATGGTTGAATTGATATGCAATGAAACTTTTAAAGATAAAAACCCTAATGAAGCAATGGAGTACTTAGACTCGTTAGCTGAAAATGCTCAAAATTGGAACACCGTGAGTACTTATGAGGCACTGAGTAAAACTCATCCTCATACATCTAGTGGAGGTATATATAACTTTAGGAAAGATCGTGAACTCCAAGCCAAATTTGCATCTTTAGCTAAAATATTCGGGGCACTAGAATTGAAAAAGATTGGTCAATTAAAATCTATTAAAAACATTGTGTGTCAAATATGTGGAACAAATGAACACTCAACCAATAACTGTCCAACCTTGCTTTCTTTTAAGGAATGTCTTCATGAATAAGTCCATGCTCTAAACAGTTTTCAAATGGCCAACCACAACCCGTACTCACAAACATACAACCCCGGTTGGAGAAATCACCTAAATTTTAATTGGAAGAGTGATAATAACAACATACAAACTTCACAACCACCATTTCAAGCACACCATAATTTCCAAAATTTTCATCAATATGCACCTCCTTATGCTCCACCTCCTAGAAGAAATCTTGAGGAAACATTACATGCATTCATTGAAAAGCAAGAGACAATCAATACTCAACTTGCTCAAAACATGACAAATTTTAAAGATACTCTCAATTTCCAAGTGAAAGGTAGGTTTCCATCTCAACCACAACAAAATTCCAGGAGGCAATACAATGCAAATGCAAGTAGTTCCGAAGCCAACACATGGATCAAGTCAAATCAGTCACTACTCTTTGCAGTGCTAAGGTTATTGAAAAATCTAGTCTTGAACCTTATAAGAAAGATGAGTTAATCTCTGAAGGTAAGGAAGGGGTTGAATTTGAAAATTACAAAGAAAGGACTAATTCCCTGCCAACACTTTCATTTTCTCATGCTATGACCAAACAAAGGAAAGTTAAAATCCTTGAAACTTTCAAAAAGTTAAGGATCAATATGCCTTTACTGGATGCTATTAAACAGGTTCCTTCTTATGCTAAATTTTTGAAAGATCTGTCCACTGCGAAGAGAAAACTGAATGTGAAAAAGAAAGCCTTTTTAGCTGAACAAGTAAGTACCGTTCTTCAGAATAATAATGCTTTGAAATATAAAGACCCTGGTTGTCCTATAATTTCTTACTTTATTGGAGAACATAAAATTAAAAGAGCCTTACTTGATCTTGAAGCCAGTGTGAATTTACTTCCATATTCAGTTTTTCAAAGTCTTAATCTAGATGAGTTAAAACCAACTTCTGTAACTCTTTTACTTGCCGATAGATCTATAAAAGTGCCTAGAGGAATAGTCAAGGATATGTTGGTACAAGTCAATAAATCCATTTATCTTGTGGATTTTATTGTCTTGGACACACAACCTATTGAAGCATGTAATTCATTTCCTGTTATTTTAGGATGTCCATTTCTTGCAACTTCTAATGCATTGAATAATTGTAGGAATAGAGTGATGAAGTTATCATTTGGAAACATGACATTGGAGATGAATATTTTCAACATTTGCAAGCAACCTAGAGATGATAATGAATTACAAGAAGTAGATCATATTGAGGAATTAGTTTATGATCAACTTGAATCTACTCTAAGTAAAAATGAGTTGGATGAATCTGAAGATTTGTAAATGATTTATTCTAAGGAAGAAATCATGGATGAAAAACGCACAAAAAATGTTGATGTGGATCTTTTGTCAAAAGTGATAACAGATTCGACATCTGACATCACACCAATTGATGATTACTTTCCTGACAAATCCTTACTTTCTCTTAGTCTAATGCTTGGTATGATAAAAATCTTTATTTTCTTGCTTCAGGATTTTTGCTAGCTCACTAGAGTATAGAAGACAAAAGAAAATTTTTAAGCAACGTGCAAAACTTTTATTGTGATGACCCTAACTTATTCAAATATTATCCTAATCAAATATTTCAAAGATGCATTCCTAACAATGAGGTAAGTAGTGTCATTAAACTTTGTCATTCTGAAGCATGTGGGAGTCATTTATCGTCAAAAGAGACAACTGAGAAAATTTTTCAAAATAGATTTTATTGGCCCACAATGTTCAAGGACACATGGATTTTATTGGCCCACCATGTTCAAGGACACGTATACATTATGCAAAACTTGTGAAAATTGTCAAAAAGTTGATACTGGTCAAAAAGTTTTGTTGTATAATTCTCGACTCCATTTATTCCCTAGAGAGCTAAGATCAAGATGGAGCAGTCCATATGGGGCCTGTGATATTGAGAATTCAATGAATGACATATTGAGAAACATATGTATCCTTATGGGGCTTTTGATATTGATAATCCAAATAATGACAATGTTTTCAAGATAAATGGACATCGTTTGAAAGCTTACTTTGATAATTTTCCAAGTGAAAATGAATCCACTAGTTTAAATGTGGGAGTCATTTGTCGTTAAAAGAGACAACTGAGAAAATTTTTCAAAATAGATTTTATTGGCCCACAATGTTCAAGGACACGTATACATTATGCAAAACTTGTGAAAATTGTCAAAAAGTTGATACTGGTCAAAAAGTTTTGTTGTATAATTCTCGACTCCATTTATTCCCTAGAGAGCTAAGATCAAGATGGAGCAGTCCATTTATTGAGAAACATATGTATCCTTATGGGGCTTTTGATATTGAGAATCCAAATAATGACAATGTTTTCAAGATAAATGGACATCGTTTGAAAGCTTACTTTGATAATTTTCCAAGTGAAAATGAATCTACTAGTTTGAATGATCCTATAGATAAAGGTTGATTATTTTGTTTTTCTGACATTGTTTTTGTGTTTTGCTTCTTCTTTTTTTGTGACTCTTGGTTTGCTAGTCTCTCTCACCCCAATTAAATGGTGGAGAATGGTTCTCCGTGACTTTTAAGTCAGTTCTTTTAGTTTCCTATAATAACTAATATGTGTGTATATATTTATTCAATTCGTTGTTCCTTCTCTTCTCTTTGCATCTCTTTTCCACTTCTCATCTTAAAAAATGGACACCACTCTTGAAAAATTAAAAAAGTATTTTCTCGTTTTGCCTCAAAATGCGATTACAAAAATTTACCGAGCTAGGTGTGCAAGATTGAGGTTATTAATAAACCATGAAATTCCTAAAGAGATTCACTGGTTAATTAAAGAAAAGGTCTGATTATCAAGTGAGTCTTCCAATTCTTTCATTTCACACATACTTGGAATAGGTAAAAGCATTGTTGCAAAGAAACATCATGCAAAACAACTGAAAGTCTGCCATCGATGTGCCAAATGGACTTGCAATGCAAAATGTCAATCTTTAGGAATGGTATCTATAAACTATGAAGATAAAATATTATTCATTAAGGATGACCTGAGTAAGGGGTCTTTAGATAATCTTCTATTGACTCTTGAGACGCATCCTAGTGGAGATGTGCATTGCGCAATTCATGATTTATGGCCATTATTCCATAAAGAACATGCTTGATATAGTCTTTGGAATCTGACTAAAAAAGACATTGTTTGCCAGTTTTTATGAAAACTAGATAGGAAGCCTATCCCCGACCCATAGAGGGCGTTTAAGCCGTTTTTGGACATAAAACCAAAGGAAGATGTGAGCTACAATCACAACTGCGATTTGAGTCTTAGTTTGTAAAAACTTGTGTTTTTTGTTTTTATTAATAGCATAATATTTGTGTTTTGTTGTTTCTATATTTGTTTAAGAGTGTTTAAGGTTTGTCAGTGTTTGTTATTTCAGGTGATGTCTTCTATACTCTATCTTTCTACTTGAAGACAATGTCTTGTTTTGGTTAGGGAAAAGGGTAGTAGTTGACAAAAAAAAATTAACTAACTATGTATTCCATTTCATAAAGCATGTGCAAAATTATTTTTACTAGGATGGCAAAGTAAATGAGCTCTTTTGTTAAAGTGACTCTTGAGACGCATCTTAGTAACAATTCTGAACAAGGTCTATTATAATATTTCTTGAAAAATTCTAGTTTACAAGCTCTCACTTTAGTATCACTTAATTCTGCTCATACTCATGTAACATGTATTCTTAAATCTTAATTTTCACACACACACTTTAACATATGATTGTGAGTTGCGCATTGGATTATTACATTATTTATGTTTTTTAGTTAAAGGTAACAACTAAGGGAAAGGGATAGTATATAATTTGAAAAAAAAAAGCAAAAAAAATGATGATAATAAAAATATAGATAAGTATGGTTTCGCAGCCTCCCTAACCTAAGCAATTAAGCATGAAGGGGTGTTTTAACACCTAATACCCTAAACTCAACTCACTTGGGAGCTATTGGCCCAACGCTTATTACATGGGTTAAAGAGAAAAGCTTAAAAAAATCAAACATTGCACTATCTACGTATCAGTGTCGGCAACTCGAGTTACTAAGCACGTAGGGGTGTATCAATACCTAATGCCTTAAGGCCAACTGGTCTGAGAGTCATTAGCCGAAAGCTCGTTACATGGGTTAAAGATGCATAGTGTTTTAAGTTATATGTATATATATTAAAAAAAGAAAAAAATAATAATAATCCCAATCTAAAGAAGTTAACCTTAAACATTAGAATAAAAATTTTGTTTTCTTCTAAGAAAAGCCCCATAACTATGTGTTGATATATTGAGCACAAAAGAAAGGTTTATTAATATCTTGTTTAAGAGGTATTAAGCAGATATATAAATTTAATAAGAGTTTGTTTATTTGGATAGATTAATGGAAGTTGAATGATGAATAACTCGCTTTATGAAATTTACAAATTGTTTTTCTATTTTAACATTTTGATTACTAGAGACTAGTAATAAGCTGATTGGGGGGGTGTGATTTGTACTTAAAAGTGCATTTTTATCAAGGTTTTAAATCATCATTTTGCACTTGAAGTATCAATAACTCCTTAACTAAAGCATGTTTTATAATAACATATCTAATAATATAAGATACCTTCAATTTATGGCAAATGTTCATTTTAAATGCAGACTTATCATAAAAATGAAAGGATTGATTGATGAATTTAAGAACTAAAATTGAAAGGACAAAGAGACAGCCAAACTTAGAAAAGAGATGTTGGTGTAGTCCAAACCAGAACACTGTTCGGTAATTGAGTCATATCTGGAGCTGTAGATATTGGATTTAGTTCTACTTTATATGGATGGAAATGTAAGATATAGGCCTATAACTTTTATATGGAGCCCAAGATTTAAAAATGCCATTTTCAAGTCCAAATTATAGCAATAACAAAGAAGTTTGAATCTATCCTATAGCTTGTGCACTATTTAGTGTTTGGCCTATATTTGGAGTTCTAAAAGTCCAAATGACCTCCATTTTTATTTCCTGGAAAGCTGGGACAATTACTTACAACTTTCATGTTTTCAAATGGTTCTAATTTTGACGTTATCAAAGATGTTTTGGGCAAACAAGAGAAGATAAGGATTGTCACCAAGTCAAGAGTTGGCCACCCACTCGTCAATTAGTCATCAAATCAATAGTTCCCAATTTTTGCCTATAAAAGGAGGCATTTGTTATGCATTTAGACATCTTGGTCTCTAGATCAAGATCATGTTCTTGCTTTCTCTTTTAGTATTTCTGTAATGATGATATAAAACCTTGATCAAAATATACTTTTAAGTATTAATCATTCATCTTGTAATCTAAAGATTTGGGATTCGGTCAAGTGTGAGTTATTTGACAATAAATATTGTCGATGTTGCCTACAAGGTTTTCAAAATTGTATGAGTTTGTGATATTATAATAGATAAATAGTCCATTTATAACAAAGTTTAAGTGGTATATATACTTATTGAATAAAAGGTCTCAATTCATCGCAATTAAATAACATATAATTGTGTGCTTGTTGAAACTCTATTTCAGACAAATAACTTCCCCTTATAGTATTTTTAGGTATGGGTCATCCAATATTGGAGAATATTGACAAGTTCTCACTTGAAGACACTTCACCACCATCATTATGTCGTGGAATATTGTTGATTCTTGTTCTCAAATGAGGCTTGAAATAGTACGAAATAAATGTTGAGATCTTCTCAACAATATAGGTCTCACATATCGAAGCCTCAACATGCGCCTTGTTTTTAACCTTTTTCTTAAGATTAAACAAGTACCTATATTGAATTAAATAAATATTTTCAATTAAGAAAAACAATGAAAATACATTAATCATTACATTGCATCTGTAATATCTAACCTCTCAAATAGATACATCCATTTATACTGGATTGGGCTCCAACTTTTGCCTCATATGGTAAATGTATAGGTAGATGCTCCATCAAGTCAAAAAATAATTAAGGGAATATCATTTCAAGTTTGCATATTATCTCAACGATATTCGTTTCAAGCCTCTCAATATGATGTGTGTGCAACTTGTTACCGCATATATCTCTAAAGAAATGATTGATCTGCGTGAGTGCATCTCATATCCCTTTTGGCAATAAATCACAATAAGTTAATGGAATGAGTATTTGTATGAACACATGGCAGTCATGGCTCTTCATTCCATACAATCTACATTTCTGCAAATTAACCAACTTTGATATGTTCGAGGCATGTCCATCGAGAAAACATAGACTCTTAAGTCATTAATAGACTAGTAGTTGTGTATCCTTCTCTAAGGTGAAGCTTACTTTCAATTTTGCGACTCATGACCCATTAAAAAACCAACTTCATATTTTTACAATGACAAAATAATGATATATCCATTCATTTTAACCTTGATGTTGTCCTTTGTCTTCCCCTTTACGTCCATAACCATGTTGAAAATGTTTGCAAACACATTTTTTTCTATATGCTTGATGTTAAGGTTATGGCAGAGGAGATTGGTCTTCCAATAAAAAAGCTCCCAGAAAATACTTTGCCTTACCCAGTTATGGGTCAAACCAAAACTAGGAAACTTCTGCTTACCAAATTGGAAACCAAACACAATATCACCGTACTATAACACCATGTCATGCAATTCTTCACTAGAAAGACGCGCGAGGACATCCTTTTCAACGCTCCAAACAAAGAAATCCTTTTTGTTCTTTTTATACTTGTGATCTGGTGGCAACAAACACTAGTGGCAGTAAAAAAAAGACAATTTACTTCTACTTGTTATCATGAATGCCTTGTTGTTTACTATGCAGTGTGGACATGCTAGTTTTCCATACATGCTCTAATCAGAAACCATTCCATAAGCTAAACAAATCATTGTGGTCCACATCAAAGCTGCCCTCATAAGAAAATTATATTTTCTCGATACATCATAAGTCAAAGCCCTAGAGGACCACAACTGCATTAGCTCATCAATCAACGATCGAAGACAAACATCTATATTTCAGCCCAGACTGTTAAAATTGGGTATGACTATAGATAAAAATATGAACTTCAGTCTCATACACATCCTTGATAGTAAGTTGTAAACCGTGAGTATAATCAGCTAATAAGAATAAGGAGCATCTAAGTTTTTTGTATGCCACAAGAGTCTCTCCCACACAAATTCTAGGTTTGTAACAGGAATGCTCTTATGTCATGCACTCGGTCAGTTCAACATTTTCAAGGTAGTACATCATACAAAAGTTTGGACACATGTTAATTTTCGAGTATCTTAAACCGAGGGGTTTCATCATAGACTTAGTAGTATAAAAGCTCTCTTTCAGCCTATTCCCTTCAAGTAAAATGCTTCTTGGCCATTCGGTAATTTTATCATAACTGGCCTTACTCAACCTATAATCCAACTTGATGGTGAACACATGAGCAACGATCGATTATTTACTCTAATTTGTGAAACCATCCCATAATGGTTCGCCAAAATCTTTCAACAAATCAAAAAACCTGGTCGCGTCTGCATTAGGTTCTTCTTATACAATTGGGCATTGACTAGCATTACCTTGATTCATTCTCATTACATCCATAACCATATTCCTGTAAGGATTACTATTGTCATTTACAACTCCATGCACATTGCTAGCACTAGAAGTTTACCCAACCATCCTTTTTACCATGCTTTTGTTACAAACAAATAGTTCTTTGTGTGCATACCACCACAGGTAATCCTCTATGAACCTTTTGTGTAGAAAATACATCGTTACAACATTTGGATGCAAAAACTTTTTATTTTTACACCTCCTGTATGGACACCTAATACCGCCTCAACTAAAATTTCTTGGAATAAATGTTGCGAAATTAATAAAACTTTGATCCCTATTATAATAATCCATCCTCCACAATCCCTGGGATGAATCTCGATACATCCATGACTTCTATCAAATCTCTATAAAATAATGATGACAACATGTATTAATTAATTACGTTAAGTAAATAAATTTGTAAAAATATTGGTTTAGCTCAAGATTATCCAGCTTACTTTCAAACTTCTCTTAAATATTCATTGTCAATTATCTATATCCATACAAATTTTTATACATTAATTTACAGAAATTACAACTCAGCAATAAAATTGACAAAAATTAAAATGAACCCATCAAACAAGTCATTATTTCTTTCATCACAACGCACCTAAGTTGGTAATTCGACATAAATTTCAACAATTTACAAACAAATATAATTTTAAAAAATCTAAAACAAACCATAACAAGTATACAATTATAAATCCATACTACAAGTTTGTTTGAGAAAAATAATAAAACAAGTAAACACCCAAACAAAATACATATACTAAAAAAAATCAATATATTAACTATTACCAATAGAATTACTGATAGAATATTTTTGTTTATAAATCTATCGGTCATTCTGTCGGTGAAGTAAACACATCACTATATGAACATCCCAGTTTCAATCGCTCTTTAATTCCATCGGTAACATCATCCACAAAAACTTCCACGTCATTACACTGCTTTGTTTTTTAAAATTCTTTATATTTTATCTGGGATTCCCTCGGTATATATCAATGGAATGTTTCTGTCTATATATACTGATGGTTTTAGCGAGGGAAGTAATTCGGTCGGTAAATATCTCACAAAATACCGACAAAAACAGTATATCGACAATTTTATTGGTTGAATTTCAGGTAGTGATGCCTCAGATTCCTTAGGACTTTCCATGCATGATAGACCATTTTCTTTCAAAGATACCCTAAAGAGGACATAAACATTTCAGTTGTATATGTGTGATAACAAAGCAGAAAAAGAAAACTCTCTTGGAAAGGACCCAATGTGCGACAGTTTCATGTCATCAAAAGTTCAACGAAAGGCGATACTTGCAATCGTTATGGTTATGTTTAAGAAGCAATAATATTCTTGTTTATCCTTCTAGGCTAAGATGAAATATGGAGGAAGTTAAAGCACATCTCATGTTTGTGATGGGTCCAATTTATAATGAAGGATTGGGAAAGATCAAGAAAAGGTATACTTCAAAGGGAGGCTTACTAATCTCATTTTCATGGGAGATAAGATATTTTTACTAGAGACACTTGCTCACATAGTTCGGATTGGGAATTATGCTTTTCTTTAAATCTTCATCGACTATCAGCTTAGTTAAAGAGATGTGAAGGAAATGTTGGTTATAGAATTCAGAAATGATCCATTCATGGTCATGATCGCTGATATTCTTAGATATATTGTGAATTTCGACTCTCTTTTTTCTAAGCTATTGTTTTACCTTGAACTCCGTTTATTATTTCTTCATCGGAGATGCTTCCCATGGCTCATCATTTTATCTCGTGCTCGGGACATTTCCAAAATGACGTAATAATTCTAAACTCAAAATTATTCTATGAAATCACACCTTGAAGAGCTTCAAAGCATTTGAACAGAAAATTAATTATTTGTTTGCCCTAAACAAATTATATAATGGCCTAACAAATATTTTTATGTAATAGTAACAGATGTTTAGGCCAAGAATGTGAGTAGTGGCTAAAATGACGATAACAAGACATCTAATTGCTAAATCAAATTCAAATTTTTACAGGAGATTTTACAAGTCGTTTTCCCATTAAAAACCACTCAATAGTTATCAGAGAATGGATCTCCATAAAGTAGGCTCATTAGTTATTATTTGGGATTATTTTGTTATTTTTCCTTAATTTTTGCAGATTTATTATTTATTTTTAGATTTTATGTTATTTTCCATTATGTTTTGGGATTCTGATTTTGTTTTCAATCTTGGTCAATTTTTCTAGTCTATAAAAGGGATTGCAAACCTCTTTGGAAGGTAAACTTGATCAAATTAATATTTTAAAAATAAAATTTTAGCATTCTTCGTGTTTTAACATTATTTCAATTTATCTTGTCTTTCCATGCTTGCAGCTATATTGTTATGCTTCCGCTTGCATTAAACTTTCAAAATATTAATATGATCAAGTCTCCCTCCTAAAGAGGTTTACAATACCTTTTACAGGAGGGAGACTTGATCAGATTAATATTTTAAAAGTTTAATTCAAGCAGAAGCAGAACTATCACTATTAGAAATTCGCTAAATAGCAACGGATTTACTGATAGAATATTTTTAACGATAATTTGAGGTTGAAATTATCGACGGTTATGTTCCATCCGTAATTCAGTCGGTAACTACCGACAGAAATTTTCCATCAGTAGTTACTAACTGAATTACGGACGGAAACGTCACTGTCATAAAAAAAACGGGTCACTAACGTGGAGGTTTTGGCGGGTTATTTTTTCAGACAGAATCACCAACAGATTCAAAAAGACAGGCCTTACAGCGACCACCATTTATATTGCCAATGGATTCACCGACAGATTTGAAATGGCAGATCCATACGGTGACGTGTCGATTATTCCGTCAGAATCATCAACGGTTTCACTCATGGATTTTTCATCGGTGAAACTGTCAGGAAAAGTTAATATATGTACACACTACCAACCCTCTCCTCCCCTATTTCTCCTTCTTCTTCCTAATCCCAACTCTCCTCATCTGCAAACAACCAGCCCCTCATCCCCCCCAAACAAAAATCTCCCTCATATCAGCCCAACAAGTTATATTTTTTGAAGTTTTGTGGTCACAGCATCAGTATTCTAATTTACCGATGGATTTTATCAATTTTTGTTCATGCTACAATTTGAATTATTACATGTGTTCCAAACCTCCTCAAATTCTCTTAAATGCAAGTATGGATTTTCCAATTCTAAGCCATGAAAAGAAGGTAAAAGTTGAATAATACCTGGTTTAAAATTAAAATGAGATGCATCGGGAGGAAAAACTATGCATGATGGTGCACTTGTTCTTATGGGATTCATGTGGTCTCTAAGTGTTCTAGCACGGTTATTCTCATCATTCTCATTATGAAGTGATTGATTATCTTCTTCGGCCATATTTTCTAAAAATGATGAGGATACCCTACAAAGTCTACCACTTGATGTACGTGACCACACTCTCATACACGTGTAGGAATAGAATAAAAGGAAGAAGAAAACAAAAGAAGAAGAAACAAGAGAAAAGAAACAAAGTTATATACAAGAAAAGTGAAAAGAGAAAATAAAATAAATACTACAATTTACACAAGAACTAACCCCCCCGGCAATGGCGCCA
>NW_011500231.1:113890-119598 GCF_000495115.2 Populus euphratica
ACTAAAAGATTGATGTCTTCTTCTAAGTGTAGGAGTGTCGATGTAATAAATAACCCGGCAAGACTGGGGTCGAACCATAGGGAGGTTAATCGTACAAATTATAAACAGCAATTATAAACAACAACAATAGTAACAATAACAACAACAATAATAATAGTAGCAATAATAATACTAATAATACTAGTAGTAGTAGTAGTAGTAGTAGTAATAGTAGTAATAGTAATAATAATAATAATAATAATAATAATAATAATAATAAAGAAGAAGAAGAAGAAGAAGAAGAAAAAGTGATGAGAATTTTAAGATGGAAAATTAAAGTAAGGATTAAACAACGATAACAAACAATGTCAAGGTTAGAGGATCCACTAATGGTCTGTCAAACAAGTATAGTATAAACTCTTATTATTCAATTGGAAACCACACACAAAGGAGATTCCAATCAGATTATAGATTGTTAACATGATTACATTAGTCATCTTATTCAATTAATGCTAATACTTGTAAATTTCATCATGCATTCATGATTATAACTTATGTTAACAACAAATCAAGTTCCTTTCATAGCTCAGGTGTTGATTATACCATATAGTATGGGCTACGAAAGTGCCAAGCATTTGTTGTACCAAGTGTTATACAACATAAATCAAGATTAGTCATTTAACAAGCAAAGTATTAAAGAGTGAACAAGATAACAAATACAAAACATGTTAGTATCAAACATTAAAGTCCATATCAAGTTTACACTATACTTATTCTTACACCATTAGTGTAACCTTTTCACCTTGACATAATAAACTTAGCTAGACATAATGAAAGAAAGAAAAATAGATAAACAAAATAAGAACATAAATAAGATAAAAGTTAACTAAGTAAATGAAAGGAAATGAAAGGCATAAACTTGATATTAATGAAAGCAAAGCATAAACATTACAAAAAATACAAAGAGAGAAAGCAAGACATGATCTTGATCTGAAAACTAAGATGCCTAAATGCATGGCAAATGCCTCCTTTTATAGGCCAAAATTGGGAACTATTGATTTGATGACTAATTGATGAGTGGATGACCAACTCTTGACTTGGTGACAATCCTTATCGTCTCTTGTCTGGCCAAAACATCATTTATAACGTCACAATTGGAGCCACTTGAAAACATGAAAGTTGTAGGAAATTATCTCAGCTTTCTTGTGTAAACAATTCAGCTCATTTTGACTTCTAGAACTCCAGATATGGCCAAAATACCGAACAGTGCTCGAGCTGGAAGACAGATTCGGGCTTCTTCTCCAGATATGGCGAAAATACTAAATAGTGCTCGGGCTGGAGGACAGATTCGGGCTTCTTTGTTGTTGCTACAATTTGGACTTGAAAATGGCCTTTTTAGATCTTGGGCTCCATATGAAAGTTATAGGTCTATGTCTTACCTTTCCATTAATATAAAGTAGACCTAAATCGGAGATCTATAACTCCAAATATGACCCAATTACCGAACAGTGTTCTGATTTGGATTACACCGACATCTCTTTTCTAAGTTTGGCCATCTCTTTATCCTTTCAATTTCAGTTCTTAAATTCATCAATCAATCCTTTCATTTATATGATAGGCCTGCATTTAAAATGAACATTTACCATAAATTAAAGGTATCTTATATTATTAGATATATTATTATAAAACATGCTTTAATTAAGGAGTTATTGATACTTCAAGTGCAAAATGATGATATAAAACCTTGATAAAAATGCACTTTTAAGTACTAATCACACCCCCCAACCAGCTTATTACTAGTCCCTAGTAATCAAAATGTTAAAATAGAAAACAAATTTGCAAATTCCACAAAGTAAGGTATTCATCATTTAACTTCCATTAATCTATCCAGATAAACAAACTCTCATTAAATTTATATACCTGCTCAATACCTCTTAACAAGATATTCATAAACCTTTCTTTTGTCCTCAATGTATCAACACATAATTATGGGGCTTTTCTTGAAAGAAAACAAAATTTTTGTTCTAATATTTAAGGTTAACTTCCTTGGGTTAGGATTATTATTTTTGTCTTCTTCTTTTTTCTTTTTTTTTAATATATATACATATAATTTAAAACACCATGCATCTTTAACCCATGTAACGAGCTTTCAGCTAATAACTCCCAAACCAGTTGGTCTTAGGGCATTAGGTGTTAAGACACCCCTACGAGCTTAGTAACTCGGGTCGCAGATACTGATATGTAGATAGTGCAATGTTTGATTCCCTTAAGCTTTTCTCCTCAACCCATGTAACAAGCGTTGGGCCAATAGCTCCCAAGTCAGTTGACTTTAGGGTATTAGGTGTTAAAACACTCCTTCTAGCTTAATTGCTTAGGTTAGGGAGGCTACGAAACCAAACTTATCTACATTTTTATTATTATTATTATTTTCTTTTTTTTTCTTTTTTAATTATATACTATCCATTTTCCCTTAGTTGTTACCTTTAACAAAAGAACATAAATAATGTAATAATCCAATATACAACCCACAATCATATGTTAAAGTGTGTGTGTGTAAATTAAGGTTTAAAAATACATGTTCAATAAGTATATGAGCATAATTAAGTGATAACAATGCGAAAGTTTGTAAATCTGAATATTTCAAGAAGTATTATGATAGACCTTGTTAGGAATGATTACTAAGATGCATCTCAAGAGTCACTTTAACAAAAGAGCTCATTTACTCTGTCATCCTAGTAACAACAATTATGCACATGCTTTATGAAATGGAAAACAATTTTTTTTTTATCAACTACTACTCTCTCCCCACAACAAAAACGAGACATTGTCCTCAATGTTCTAAGGTAGAAAGATAGAGTATAGAAGATATCACCTGAAATCATGAACACTAACAAACCTGAAACACACTTAAACAAATATAAGAAACAACAAAACACAAATATTATGCTATTAATAAAACCAAAAGACACAAGTTTTTACAAACTAAAATTCAAATCACAGTTGTGATTGTGGCTCACATCTTCCCTTGGTTTTACGTCCAAGAACAACTTAAACGCCCTCTATGGGTCGGGGATAGGCTTCCCATCCAGTTTTCTTAAAAACTAGCAAACATGGTCTTTTTTAGTCAGATTCCTAAGACTATGCCAAGCATGTTCTTTATGAAAATGGGTTCATAAGTCATGAATTACACGATGCTTATCTCGACTATGATGAGACTTAAGAGTCAATAGAAGATTATCTAAAGACTCTCTGTGTTTTGAAATAAATCCCACCTTTTGACAATTTTCACAGTTTTTACGGAATACATGTGACTCCTTGAATATGGTGGGCCAGTAAAATCCACTTTGTAAGATTTCTACAATCCTCTTTTTTGATGAGAAATGATCCCCACGTGCCTTAGAGTGACAAAATTTAATAACATCACTTACCTCATTCTCAAGAATGTATTTTTGAAATATTTGATCATGACAATAATTGAATAATTAAGGGTCATCCCAATAAAAATTTTGCATGTTGCTCAAAAATTTTCTTTTGTCTTCGATACTCTAGTGAGCTGGCAAAAATCCTAAAGCAAGAAAATTGATATTTTTAGCAAACCAAGGCATTGAACTAAGAGAAAGTAGAGATTCATCAGGAGAGTAATCATCGATTGGTGTGATATCGGGTGTTGAATCTGTTGTCACTTTTGATAAAAGATCCGCATCAACATTTTCGGTGCCTTTTTCATCCTCGATTTCTTCCTGATTGGTCATGGCATGAGAAAATGGAAGTGCTGGCAAGGAATCAGTCTTTTCCTTGCAACATTCAGATTCAACCCCTTCCTTACCCTTAGAGATTGACTCATCATCTTTCTCACAAGGTTCAATAGTGGGTTTTTTAATAACCTTACCACTGCAAAGAGTGATGACTAATTTGACTTGATCCATGTATTGACTTCCAAAACTACTTGCATTTGCATTGTATTGCTCCTTGGAATTTTGCTGTGGTTGAGATGAAAACTTACCTTTCTCTTGAAAACTAAGAGCAGATGTGAATTTTGCAAGAGTATCTTTAAAATATGTTATGCTTTGAGCAAGTTGAGTGTTGATTGTCTCTTGCTTTTCAATAAATGCATACAAAGTTTCGTCAAAATTTCTTGTAGGAGGTGGAGCATAAAGAGGTGCATATCCATAAGAATTTTGAAAATTATGGTGTGCTTGAAACTGTGGTGGTGAAGTTTGTGCATTGTCACTCTTCCAATTGAAATTTTGGTGATTTATCCAACCAGGGTTGTATGTTTACGAGTATGGGTTATGATTAGGCCTTTGGAAACTGTTTAAAGCATGGGCTTGTTTATGGAGACATTCCTTAAAAGAAGGCAAGGTTGGACAATTATTGGTTGAGTGTTCATTTGTTTCACATATTTGACACACAATGTTTTCAACAGATTTTAATTTACTATCCTTTTTCAATTCTAGTGCCTCGACTTTTCTAGCTAAAGATGCAAACTTGGCTTAAAGGTCATGACCTTCCCTAAGGTTGTACATACCTTCACTAGATGTATGAGGTTGAGTTTTACTCGGTGCCTCATAAGTACCCACGGTGTCCTAATTTTAAGCATTTTCAGCTAACAAGTCTAAGTACTCCATTGCTTCATCAGGGTCTTTATCTTCAAAAGTTCCATTGCACATTAATTCAACCATTTACCTATCTTTAGGTGTTAACCCTTCATACAAATGTGAAACCAATCTCCATGTTTCAAAACCATGATGAGGGCAAGTATTAAGCAAGTATCGATACCTATCCCAATATTGGTAAAATGTTTCTCCTGGTTTTTGAGTGAAAGTAGTGATTTGTCTTTTGAAAGAGTTTGTTCTATGAGATGGGAAAAACTTCTTTAAAAATTGTTGTTGCATTTCATCCCAAGCACGAATGGATCCTGGTCTTAAATTTTGTAGCCATGTTTTAGCTTTATCTTTTAATGAAAAAGGAAAAAGCTTTAATCTGATGGTGTTCATGCTACAATTTAAATTATTATATGTGTTGCAGACCTCCTCAAATTCCCTTAAATGCAAGTATGGATTTTCCAATTCTAAACCATGAAAAGAAGGTAAAAGTTGAATAATACCTGGTTTAAAATTAAAATGAGATGCATCAGGAGGAAAAACTATGCATGATGGTGCACTTGTTCTTGTGGGATTCATGTGGTCTCTAAGTGTTCTAGCACGGTTATTCTCATTATTCTCATTATGAAGTGATTGATTATCTTCTTCGGCCATATTTTCTGAAAATGATGAGGATACCCTACAAAGTCTACCACTTGATGTACGTGACCACACTCTCATGCACGTGTAGGAATAAAATAAAAAGAAGAACAAGAAAGCAAAAGAAGGAGGAAGAAAACAAAATAAAAAGAAACAAAAGAAAAGAAACAAAGTTATATACAAGAAAAGTGAAAAGAGAAAATAAAATAAATACTATAATTTATACAAGAACTTACCTCCCCGGCAACGGCGCCAAAAACTTGACACGACTAAAAGATTGATGTCTTCTCCCAAGTGCAGGAGTGTCGAAGTAATAAATAACCCGGCAAGACCGGGGTCGAACCACAGGGAGGTTAATTGTACAAATTATAAACAACAATTATAAACAATAATTATAAACAACAACAATAATAATAGAAGCAATAATAATACTAATAATAATAGTAGTAGTAGTACTAATAATAATAATAATAATAATAATAATAA
>NW_011500231.1:120240-120914 GCF_000495115.2 Populus euphratica
TAAAACATGCTTTAGTTAAGGAGTAATTGATACTTCAAGTGCAAAATGATAATATAAAACCTTGATAAAAATGCACTTTTAAGTACTAATCAATTCTGACGAACCATTATGGGATGGCTACACGAACCATAGTAAATTATCAGTTGTAGCATAGGTGTTCACCATCAAGTCAGAGCACGGGTTGAGTGAGGCCAGGTATGACAAGATTATTGAATGGGCAAGAAGCATTTTACCTGAAGAGAACAGGCTGAAAGAGAACTTCTATACTACGAAGTCTATGATGAAACCCCTCGATTTAGGATACCAGAAAATTAACATGTGCTCTAACTTCTGCATGTTATACTACCTTGAAAATGCTGAGATGGCCGAGTCCATGACATGCGGGCATTCCCGTTACAAACCTAGAACTGGCAGGGGAAAGGCTAGATTGGATATAGCTTTATACTGTAACCGTAAAAATATGGAGTTGGTTTATGATGAGTCACAGGTCGTAAAATCAAGAGCAAGCTTCGTGTTAGAGAAAAACGCACAACTGCTAGTATACAAATGGCTTAAGAGTCTGCGTTTTCTGGATGGATATGCATCGAACATATCACGACTGGTTAATATAGAGGACTGCAGATTGTATGGAATGAAGAGTCATGACTGCCACATGTTTATGCAAACACTCATCC
>NW_011500231.1:121019-219179 GCF_000495115.2 Populus euphratica
CTTTAGAGATATATGCTCCAGCAAGTTGAATGTTGATCACATTGAGAGGCTTCAAACGAATATTGTCGAAACACTATACAAACTTGAGATGATATTCCTTCCATCATTTTTTAACTCAATGGAGAATCTCCTTATACATCTACGTTCAAAGCAATAGCTGGAGGACTGGTCCAATATAGATGGATGTACCTATTCGAATGGTTAGATATTACAGTTGCAATGTAATTCATATATAAAAATATTTTATATGTTTTTCTTAATTAAAAATACTTGATTAATATTTCAATGCAGATACTTATTTAATCTCAAGAAAAAGGTTAAGAATAAGGCGCATGTTGAGGCTTCGATATGTGAGGCCTATATTGTTAAGGAGATCTCAACATTTATATTGTGTGAAATACATGAAAATGATTTAAGCTTAGTTTTGTGAAATACATGAAAGTGATTTCATCAATAGTCTTGTGAAATACATAAAAGTGATTTCACCATGAGCTTTAGGGTTAATGAAAACTTCTAAAGGAAGTCATATTTGTACGACTGAGATCTGATTTGTAAATCGATTTGAAAGATGATGAAAGCTTCTCAAGAAAGTCTTATATCTACGATTGAGATCTGATTTGTAAATTGATCTTAGAGATTATGAAAACTTCTCAAGAAAGTCTTATATCTACGGTTGAGATCTGATTTGTAAATTGATCTTAGAGATTATGAAAACTTCTCAAGAAAGTCTTAGATGTACGTCTGAGATTTGATCTTCTAGTCAAAATAATGGTAGGAGTAAAATCTTTATAAATCATGCATTATTTGGTGAAAGACATCATCAACTTCTTGTATTTTCAATACTTTCAAAGTTCTTAACTTTTAAAGCTTTAACCATGTCTTCCTCTTCTTCCAATGCTAACCCAAACCTTGTTCCTATAATAGAGCCTGTAGTTTGGCGTACTGTCTTTGAAGTGAATGGTCATCTAGTTATAATAGAAGATATTGTAATGGACAATGAAGATATTGTTGTAGCCGTGGCTAGAGACATGATCCTTCCCCATGATAAAACAATACTAGCAACCAAGGCTGATATTGAAGTAATGAATCAGTCACTTACTCTCAATATCAAAGCTACTTCGTCTTTGGGGAATGTTGCAGAACGCCTTCATACCAAAAGACTTGAGTTAAATACTCAGGTTCCTAATCTCCATCATCAGATCAAGAATTTAAGGAATAGACTCCGTGATGAGAGACGTCACAGAAACAACTTGGAGAGGAGAAACCAAGAGTTGAATGCACGTGTTGACTTTTGGAAGGACTATGTTAACACACGACACCTCGAGTTTGAGGAAGAGATAAAGCGTATGCATAAATAATTTGAAGAATTTTGAGAGATGATTGATCATCAAGATGAAAATATCCCTAATCGTCCTCGCATTGTTTAACATTTGTACTTTTAAACCTTTTTCATGAATAAAAATCCATCTTTCTTGTCTTCATTTATGAATTTTGCTTTTATGGAATTGCCATATTTTATATGATTTAGAAGAATCTTTATTTCATCTAAGCTTCATTGAATCCCGTTGGGAAGTTTGTTTCAAGAAATATCTACAAGACAAATATGCAATGCATCTTACCTTTTTGAAATATAGATCCCCCGTTCATCTTGTTTGAGGATCTTGATTTTTAGTAAGCTCTTTTGATTCACGCATCTTTCAAATCTACTCAAGCCGACCTTTGTTGTTCATTTCTCTAAGATAAGCTTTGTTTGAGTTTCCCAATAGTCACTGCCCCTTTCTCTATTGGTTACTTTGCTAAGAGCATTAACTTCTCCCTGGCCTAACATTGTGTTGTTGGCAACATTCCCATTATTAAGGATTTTTTAACCAATTCATATGGTCAATAAATGAGGATTATCCTGCTTCACCTGGGATTTTCATATCTGAAGATGTATCAGTTATCATATTGTCTAATTGATCATATTATAAGAGTCAACAATCTCATTTCATAGATACTGCAAAATCATGTTATTTTAATCCCCATACTGGAAGAAGTCCTTAGTTTTATCATGTGTATCTTCCACTAGGGAAGCAAATTTCTTTGTGCTATTAGGAGTGTGGTAACTGCTTCTCTACCCCCTAGGAGAATTAACTGCCTCATTTCATTTCCTCTTTTGGTCTTGTTGTCAGATTTTCTAACATTGCCTCCTAGTGTGTCATATATTCATTTTTCTTACAAAGAAAACCTTTTTTTTCAAAAATAATTTTTTAAAAGATCTGTTTTGTTTTTGAAAACTGAAACTCTTAATGTCTGTTTACAACAATGTTCAAGCAACTCTGGAGATTTGTCTTAAATCTCTTAGTAAAAGTAATCTCATATGAAGGTAAGTGATAAGATGACCTTTTGCTTTGGTTTTCAAAGTGTTCAAGTGATTACTTGAATGTATTTTGAGATAAAAAAAACAATTACCTTTTATTTTTAGAAACGCTCCTTTTAACAACATGAATAATAATGAGTAATTATTTACACCATGACTCTTTATGAAAAAGTCTCTTATATTTTGAGAACGTTGTTTATTGATCCAAGTTGCTTTCTTAATTAGAAAGGACTTTAAAGGCATGTAATGTATTTTATGGCTCAAGGCTATAGAAAGAGTATTTCATAAGCTCAAAAGAGTGTTTAAGGGTTGAAAAACTATAGATCACAGTTATCTTATCTTAGCCTTTTCTTTTGCTATCTTGACAACAAAAATGATACTAAATATTCCAAATTAGGAATTTTTGTTTTATTTTTCAATCTTATATTTGTTGGGAATTCTCTCAATTATTTGGAAATTTTGTTGAATTCCTGGGAATTCTCTCAATTATTTGGAATTTTGTTGAATTCCTTGTTGTCAAACTTCATAAGCTCGCATGCCTTTAAGATGATTTCCATCATCATTTCTCTCTTTTGCCCCCTAGTATAGGGTGTGATCTTAGTCAAGGTTCTTATGAAAGAAAAAAAAAAACCTTTAAATAGACTCAGCTCAAATTAGGACTGCAAAGGATAATTTTAAAGAAGTGAAAGGAATATCAAACATGGTCTTTCCTCATTTCAGTTTTCAAAACTGAAATGATTATCCATAGATATAGCAGTTTGTAATACAACTGTTAAAGACTAGCAATATGACAGCATAAGGGAACAGTTAGGTTCTGTATGGTCAAGGATCTGATGGAGTGGTGATTTCTCCAAAGAAGTTAGATTCCGTGACTGTGATTTCTCGAGGGGAGAATTGATGAAGACCCTAATAATAGAAGAAAAATACAGCAAGGAGATGAAGATTGGCACCCTATTTTGACTCGGACAGGTGTTGTGACAGGATGAGCTATTATCAAACATAAGTAAGGAATAGGGAGAAATCTGGAGAATCAAAATTGCACAAGAGCACACAGAAATTATGCAGGAGTACCCGGAGGATCCAATGAGGTATTGTAATGAGACAATAGGTGCAAGAAGAAGAAGTGTTCCCAGATGAAGCTCAGAGTAGAGACTTTGTAGAAATTGTACAACAGGAAGTCTCTTGTGCTCTTAATGAAGATAACAGGCGAAGACCTTTCTAATGCATGTAAAGATGGATAGAAAGTTGTTGCAGAGGCACCTAATTGAGGGGGTGCAAGCGCCTGTGATAAAAGGCAACCGCCTATGATGAAAGGTGAAGACACCAAAGAGAGTTGGTGTAGGTGGACCTGTTAAGTGCAATGACAAAAGATGCAAAAGCTCCAAACATAGAAATCGAGGTGGAGGATTGCGAGGAGTATACCGCAACTTTCTCTTTCTATGTAATCAATGGCAGAGAATTTATATAGCCACTTTGAAGCATCCCAGCTGAAGGAGGATATGACAGCCTATGAAAGGCGAAAACACCTTAAAGAGAAGGTGTGAGGGCCATGAGATGAGCCCAGGATCAGACCGATGCATGACGACGAGCCGAGACACCTCAGGAGAAGGTGTGAGGGTCGTGGAAGGAGCCCAGTTCAAAACACCCCAGAGCCAATGTGATGGCTAGATATGAGTGGATAGATAGATAGCCAATGAAATGGCTATGATAAGTATAAAGACAAAAGTCGGATTGTTTTTCATTGATATTGCCCCTAGGTTAAAAATCAATGAGCTAGATAACATTTGCCTTGGATAATAAGTGGATAACTTATGGAGCACTAAGACGCGACTGCTAGGAATGAGCAGAGGACATGCGTAGGTTCTGGGAACAAGTTGACTATTGTCAAGGTGGTGAACTTAGTAATGACATTGAAATACTCAGATAACGATTGTCGCGCTCGAAAATAGAAATTTCTGTTTAAGGGGGTGTTGTAAGCCTTGATGTGAGGCTTGATAAATGATTCTGAATTGAGCATGGTTGATACGCTCGAAGGGGAATGTTGTTCTAGAGACAAGCGTTAACACTCTTCAAATGTGATGTGGTAGACCATCTGGTTGTAGTGATCCTTTTGTGTGAGAAAAGGTGTGCTTTGGTTACTCTGATGATTGAAAGGTTTGGCGAGTACTATAAACTTGGTCAAAGATGCTCTCAGAATGGTAAGCTTGGAAGAGCTGCAAGATGCAATCTTGTGTTGAAGATGCAAGAGGACAATTGCCCCACATGAATGGCAAAGGGGGTCATTGGAAGCATGAGGACAGTTGCCCCACATGAATGGCAAAGGGGGTCATTGTTGGGTTGGTTGCCATTAATGTACAGCAACCATTAATGGACAGCACCGTCCATTGATAAATGCAACAGCCCTTCCGGGTACAGCAACCATTAATGGACGGCACCGTCCATTGATAAATGCAACAGCCCTTCCGGAATGTCAAAGGTTGGCAGCCATCATTGTTGAAGATGAGCTGGAGTTGGCAGCCACCATTGTTGATAAAAGAGCAAGAGAAGTTGTCATGGATGCCTATAAATAGAGGCATACGTGAGAGAGCAAAATGAGAGAAAGAGCAAGAGCGAAGTGAAGAGAAGAAAAGAGAAAGAAGGAAGGGCTGCCACCAACAGCCCTGCTACCCTATGTAGCAATGAGAGATGAGAGTTGAGTAAATGTGATCCTTTTTTGTGTGTTGTATTTTTTCTCTATCTCTAATAATATTTATCTTTCCCGTGGATGTAGACAATTTGTCAAACCACGTTAAATATTGTGTGTTAGTATACTTAGCTTCCTATGAACAAATATCAGTACACCACTGGTCGGAATCTCATACATGGCAAAGATGTCATCAGCTAATATTTTCTCCATTTATGCTGACGCAGCGGCATGTTGAGCGACCATGCAAAACCTATCATGTTTTCCATGGCATGATTGGACAAGGTGAAAAACTTGACAGGGCTCGTTGAGTGCGATGGCAAGAGCAGCAAGCTAAGAGAACTTGTAAATTGGTATATTTTTCTAAGTGAAAAGTACTTTGAAAAGTAATAACAACCATACTCTCAAACACGCTCTAAAATCTTGTTGTGGTTGGAGGTTACATAGACGGGGCTAAGAGAACTTGTAAATCTTGTTGTGGGTTGAGGTTACATAGACGTGAATAAATCCAGGATAAAGAAGAAATGGCTGGGATTGAAAAGATGCATGACCTAGTAAAGCAGTACAATTTGCATGGTCAGTTTCGATGGATAACTGCCCAAATGAACCGTGTTAGTAACGCTGAACTCTACCGCTATATTGCTGACACAAAAGGTGCTTTTGTACAGGTATGTGGTGTAGACAGTGATATGCTCATTTTCATTCTTTGTAATCAATGCTCTACTCTTTTTACCTGATTGTATTTGTCTGCAGCCTGCTCTCTATGAAGCATTTGGCCTCACTGTTGAGGAAGCTATGGTCAGCGGGCTTCCTACTTTTGCCACTTGCCATGGTGGCCCTGCTGAGATCATTGAGCATGGTGTTTCAGGCTTCCATGTTGATCCCTATCACCCTGATCAGATGGTCACACTTTTGGTCAACTTCTTTGAACAATGCCAGAAAGATCCTAGCCACTGGAACAAGATTTCTGATGGAGGGCTTAAGAGAATCCATGAAAGGTCTGCTTTTTCCATGTGATCTTGCTCAAGGGAAGATTTCTATCTTCAAAAGAGTAGCTAATATATATAAGATCAATTTTGCAGGTACACATGGAAGATTTATTCTGAGAGGCTACTGACACTAACTGGTGTTTACGGCTTCTGGAAGCATGTTTCTAAGCTCGAGAGGAGAGAACCAAGGCGATCTCTGGAGATGTTTTACATTCTCAAGTTCCAGGATCTGATTTGTTTTCTCTTCCGGCTTCTTGAAATTAAAGGACCATTTTGGGGTGCATATCAAGGCTGAGCACCTATTCATAACAGGGAATGCATGTCAATGTATATTGTTCACGTTGTTGTCAGGACCATTTTCTGTTTACTTGTACATTTATTCGTAAAACATATTGTTCACGTTGCTGTCAGGTCTGTTTACTTGTACATTTATTCGTAAAACTGATTCTTCAACTATTACCAATGGAGGAGAAAACCGAATCTTAATATCAATGAATTACTTGCGTGCTTGGCATCTTGATAGTTTTTGCATCTGCTGTTTCAAAAAAGGCTACAAATTATAGTTGTTTCATATCCAAGGCTTCTAGAAAGAGTTTTTAGCAGAACTCGTGCAAACATTTTTAAAACTGTAATCAAGATAAAACACAGTTTCAATCACCATTAAACAAACTCCTAAGAGGACTCATACCTTGATGAATTTACATGGGCCTCTTGTATTTTTGCTTCAGGTAAAGTTGGTTCCGCTAGCAGTTGAAGAGCAACAGTACTGATACTGGAGTGAAGAAGGTCTGAGGGCTGCGTGCATGTTCTGCTCCTGTTTAGAAGGCTTTTATGGAGGAAAGTCCTGCTTCTTTAGCCGCGATTTCTGCTTATGCAGGACAATGTAGTTGATGGCGTACCTTCTTTTATCAGTGGACGAGTCTTGTGATTGACCCTTCATTAGCTTTGGCATGAAGAGATTAATACAGTAGATTATAATTAATAATGGTGTTTCAACTACTCTCTGTTAATAAAATGCTGCGAAGAGCTTCGTAATCATATGATCATAGTGTTGTACGTTGTTCACAACTATCCACAATATTTTCCTTTTCAATGTATCAATATCAATACAAACCCAGAATATTTGGGAACAACTTTCACGGGGGTTATTTAAAAATTATAATAACATGTTTTTAATAAAAGCTAACTTCTCATGGTTTTAATTAAAAACATATAAGAACATGAGTCGATAATTTGCATGATAAAAAAAAATAAAGGAAAAAATAATATGAAAAATTTATGTAAATATTTTACAGTGAAATTTTTTAAAAAAAATAAATATTTTATTTCATGGACATATTTTTAAGAAAAAATAATTATTAAATTTATATAATAATTCACAAAGAAATTAGTAATATTATCATAAAAAACTATAATCTTATTTGAAAAAAAAGTATAGAAAAATTGGATAACACTTTAAATATTATTTTATTTATATTGAACCTTATTCAATATTAAAACAATTAAAAGGCAATATAAAAAGAGAGTAAGTGGGCCTAGGAGGGGGAGCTGCACGCTTAGTCTAAAATAAAGAAGTATAGGCAGTGAGGCACGCTTAGGCCTGCAAATTCAAATTCCCGCACTTGACTTTTTTTAACGGGCAGATGATGCCCAAAATTTTTTAATAAAACAAATACTTTCCGTAAATAATATGTCATTTGTTCACATTTTGGTCATTTTCTATGATTAGAAAAACAGCATTGTTTCCCCCAGATATTACCGTCCACAGTAATTTACACGTAGATATTGTTAATTTTACGGTTATTTAAAATTTATATTGTTGTTAATTTTAAAATGTGTAAGATTAGTTAATATATATATATAAAAAAATTAATTTGAATATATATATATATATATATATTTTGATATTGTTTTAGCTTTTAGTTGTAATTTAATTAATTTTCATAATTTTTAAATTTGTCTATAATATTATTATGAAGCTCAGTAAATCACGCGTGTGCTTCTCGCACACATGACTCTCACTTGAAGCTACTTTTAATTTAGAACAAATTAAAAAATTTATCCATATTTTGTTTTGATAATTTTGATAATATTTCTATAAGTGATATTGTGTTCATTAAAAATAGATATTGTAAAATGAGTTAATAAATTAATTTGATATTTAATGAAACTAAGGTTCTTGCAAGATTTAAAGTATAGGATCTTTATCTATAATAAACAATGTGCAATCAAAAAGTAAATAAAGCATACTCTTAATACATATAAATTAGCTATTTAATCCATATTTCACTACAAATTTAATAAAAAAAATCAGAAAAAAAATATACATGCTTTTACAACATGTCTTTTTTTTTAATATAATTATACATCAAAAGCTCTATACATACATTTAATTAAATAAATCAAAAAAATATTAACACACCTATTTATCATTTCTCGAAATGGATTGGATAATTATTTTCTAATATAAATAAATGAATATGTATTAGTGGTTAACAATTTTTTATATCAATTAAAAATTATAATTGTTAGTTAAAAAATCAGTATGTATATATAATATAATAAAATAAAAAACATATACGCTAATAAAAAGTCAAGTTAATTTTTAAATTTTCAAATTAATAAAATAAAACACCAGTCAATATATATCAAACTTATTCAGAGACGAGACCGTACAACCTTATCCAAATGGTAGTCTTATTATTTTTGAGGAAAAGTTTGGCGTGTTTGTAGAGAAGATAATACCGGGCAGCCAATCATTATAGCTATTTTTATTTTTATTTTTATTTTTATTTACAAGCTTGGTGCTAGTGTGACATTGCTTATTTTGATTTAGATCCAATTTAAAAAAATTTCTATCTTGGAACTAAAATAAAATAAAACTACTCAAAAAATAATTGAAATGACTGGTGTAATAGTTATTTTTAAAATATATTTTACATAAAAATATATTAAAATAATTTTTTTAAATTTATTTTTAATACCAATACATTAAAACAATTTAAAAATATAAAAAATAATTTTAAATAAAATATCTTAAATTTTACCTAACTTCTATTTGGAACTCAATACCAAACAGGCAAGTATGTATTTGATAAGAAAGGGACGCAACAACACAAAATTTGATATTTAGAGTAAATTAAAATATTATTTTTGTTAAAAAACTCAAAACTATCCATCAACCGCACAGGTCATCAATAAGGAAGTCGAGCAGACCGGACAACCTTATCATAAAGAGACGTGTTAATTTGTAGGAAAAAAAAAGAAAGAAAAAAAGAAAGAAAGAAATACCGGGCAGCCTGTATTCATTATAACATTTTTCTTTTTTCTTTTTTTGCCAGCTTATATGGTATTAATGTTGATATTGTTTATATTGATTTAAATTGAATTTAAAAAGATTTCTATCTTGGAACTAAAATAAAATAGTAATAAAAAAATTTTAAAACATGCATACAGTATTTTTTATATGATGCATAATTAATTTAAATTCTTAATTTTTTTATTAACAAAAATGACTTAATTAAAAAAATAATAAGGATTCAAATAATATATATATATATATGTATGTATGTATATGTAATTCAATTTTTATAGTATCATAAACTTTTGAATAACCCGAAAGATCTGAATATAGATTAATTTAGTATGAAAGATGATTTTTTAATTTTTTTACATCTTATCAAAAAAAATAAATCAATATACATCTTCAACAAAAAAGCTTATAATATGAGAAATTGTAACGTCAGTACATATTAATTTAAAAAAATTAATTTTTTTAAAACAATTTCAAAACAAAATATTAAACAACACTGTCTAAATGAGTAGACGTGACCGTACAACCTTATGAAAATGGTAGTCTTCTCATTTTGGAGGAAAAGAGACGTGTTTGTAGAAAAAAAAGAAATACCGTATTCATTATAACATTTTTCTTTTTTCTTTTTTTGCCAGCTTAAATGGTATTAATGTTGATATTGTTTATATTGATTTAAATTGAATTTAAATAGATTTCTATCTTGAAAGTAAAATAAAATAGTAATAAAAAATTTTAAAACATGCATACAGTATTTTTTATATGATGCATAATTAATTTAAATTCTTAATTATTGTTTGTTTTTGAAAAAAAACAATACTATTATATAACTTGATTTCGCAATTTTATTACCAAAAATGACTTAATTAAAAAAATAATAAGGATTCAAATAATATATATATATATATGTATGTATGTATATGTAATTCAATTTTTATAGTATCATAAACTTTTGAATAACCCGAAAGATCTGAATATAGATTAATTTAGTATGAAAGATGATTTTTTAATTTTTTTAAATCTTATCAAAAAAATAAATCAATATACATCTTCAACAAAAGCTTATAATATGAGAAATTGTAAAAATAATTTGCAATAAACGCACGCTAGGAAATTGCAATTCATAGTTTTTAGGGTCTTTTTTTTTTTACATCAATATCTTAGTTTTTCTCCTTTTTGCATGCATATATGGCAAGATGGACCGATTATGTGATAGTATTTTTTTATTTTTTTTAGATGGAAAGATATTATTGGTTAAGATGTAAATATATTAATACATAAGCAATCCATGTGTTTTAACCATAGAATATATTTAAAAATTGCATGCAATTTCTTATGATTATTATTATTATTATATATAATCAACCAACATCAAATAATTTTGAAAATTCACATTTCAAGTCAATTTGAAGCAATGGCATCTATTTCGGAACAAAAATCAATATTTTTTAACATGGAAAAAACGCCAAAATGAATGCAATAAATCTTTATTCAGTATAGGAAACTAAAATAATAAAGATTATTACTTTAACTCAACAGAAAACTAAAATCCCAATTTGATTAGTAAAAAAAATAAAGATCAATATTCTTAAATAATAAAATCTGAAATAATTGTACAATATAAAAATTCTTAAATAAATAAAAGCCATTCTCCGTGTTGCCCTTCCATCCTTGTCAGTCTCTCTTGGTTAGAAAACAATCATGATTCCTCCGCAGTATCCCTTTGCGCAGCATTATAATTAATTTTCTTTTACACTATTTTCAAACACATCTTTAATATAAAAATAATATGAAGATTTTTTTAAAAATTAGTACATTTAAAAAAAATAAAAAAACTATAACAATTAAAACAATACTTTTATAAAATATCATAGTTTTATAAAAACTGCACTCTCTAAACACAAAAACTGCACTTTCTAAATACAGTATTTTAAAATATTATATTTAAAAGGTGTGGCACTTTAATTCATGAGACAGGAGAGAAAATAAAAAAATAAAATCCTGGAGCCATTGAAGCTCCGACAACAGTATCCCGGTATCAATAAAAACTCCCCATAAATATCAAGAAAGGCTACCGAAAATGAACAGCGTGAACCATATGCACAAGTCAAAGATGGCGGCTATCACGCGATAAATTTTTGCTCCATGACGTGTGGTGATCTAGTCCTCACTAGATTTTTTTTTTGTTTTTAATCAATGTTTTTATTAATGTTTATTTAGCAACTAAATATCTCACTTATCAAAAAAAAAATTATATTTTTTATTATATAAATAAATGAAATACATAAATGACAATGCACCATATAAAACATACAAAATATATAAAAAAAATTCTTAAAATTTATTTATCTCATTAATAAAAGATTACATAGCAAGAATTCATGCTATGTATAGAAATCGCATGCCACACAACTAAGCTTACACTCATAATTTCTTACCTATACATCCTCTCTATAACCAAGAGCTACAACAACTATTTATAGTTAAGTATGTGCGCTCCAGAGCATAGCCATAATTTTTATTGTTAAAGATATAATGGGGCGCTTTCTCTTCCATGATCTCTATGATCTTAATGGTCTATGTTCTAGCAAGTGATAGAATAATTACTTTCCCATGATCTCAACAGCTTGAAGAACACCCCAGTTATGCTTCCACCTTCTGCCATCATGATGCTACCACTTCACCCATATTTTGGTTATCCACCTAGCAGCCTCAATTGCTAGTTCTTGTTGCATCAGCTGTTAAGTCACTCCTATGTCTTGAACAGTTCTTTATTCAAGTTTCAGATCGTGCTAATTCGAACCCATGACTTACACAAGCCATTACATGCTGCTGAATTTGCATTTTGCATGTAAGCTGTCAATGCATGTGCTGTCAAATTCTGCAACAGCCCATGTTTTTATCAACATATCACTGTGATGAGTTTTCCTACTTGGCTCGGACATTCAAGCATCCAGCCCATGTTTATCAAACAAACAGCACCACCATTTTTTCTTTAATGAACTTACATTTTAATCAATGTTATTATTAATGTTTATTTAGCAACTAAATATTTCATTTATCAAAAAAAAATTATATTTTTTTATTATATAAATAAATGGAATACATGAGTGACAATGCACCATATAAAACATACAAAATATATAAAAAGAACTCTTAACTTTTATTTATCTCATTAATAAAGAATTACATAGCAAGAATTTGTGTTATGTACAGAAATCACATGCTACATAACCAAGCTTACACACATGATTTTCTACTTATACATCCTCTCTATAACTAAGAACTACAACAACTATTTATAATCAAGTATGTGAGCTGCAAAGCACAATCATAATCTTTATTTTTAAAAATATAGTGGGGCGCTTTCTCCTTCATGATCTCTATGATTTTAATGGTTTATTTTCCAGTAAGTGATGGGACAATTACTTTTCCATGATCTCAACAACTTGAAGAATACCCTAGTTATGCTTCCACCTTCTGCCATCATGATGCTACCACTTCACCCACATTTTGGCTATCTACCTGGCAGCCCCAACTACTAATTCTTGTTGCATCAGCTGTTAAGTCACTCCTATGTCTTGGACAATCCTTTATTCAAGTTTCAGATCGTGTCAATTCGAACCTATAACTTACACAAGCCATTACATGCTGCTGAATTTGCATCTCGCGTGTAAGCTGCCAATGCATGCGCTGTCAAATTCTGCAACATCCCATGTTTTTATCAATATATCATTGTGATGAGTTTTCTTACTTGGCTCGGACATTCAAGCGTCCAACTCATGTTCATCAAACAAACAACACCACCATTTTTTCTTTAATGAACTTACAACTACACAAATCTGCACTGATGATTTTTCTCACTGTTGGCATGGCTACTAGCGCTCTTAGGCACTGCAGCCTGCCAAAGCGTGCACCTTATGCACATTTGACACTGTTACAGCAGGTGTCCTCACTTTTAGATTGTGGTTGTAGCTCATGTTTTCTAGCGTAGTAAAACTTTTGTGTCTTTTTTGAATTGTAAATTTGATAAACACAACATTTAATAAAGAGAAATGAGAGAAAAGAAGGAAAAAAATTATAGAGTTATACCAAAATTTTAATGACGACACTACTAGTATTGTTAAAAAAATCTCGATGAGATGAATTTTATGATAAGAAAGATCACTAAAAATGACTGAAGTAAGCCACACAAACAACCTAAAAACAAGTAAGCCCCGATAACTTTTGCTGACTCTTGTGGCACTCTGTTCATTATTTATAATTTTTGAATCCCGATAACTTTGGCGGACTCCGGTGGCACTCTGTTCATTATTTATAATTTTTTTAATATTGTTGAATTTGTCTCGTCAAAATCTTTCCAATGATACTAGTAATATCATTATTGGAGTTTCGCAATGACTATGAAATCTTTTTATTATTTTTTTAATTTTCTTTCTTATATTTTTTTAAAATTATAAGGAGGGGAGAGAAGAATAAAAAAAATTAAGCACACCAAAACTTTAATGATAGCACCTCAAAGATCATTAAATTTTTTTTAATAAAATAAATACAATAATATCAAAGAATGTCATAAAAAATGGAGGAAGTAAACTTTACTATTTATTTAAAAATAATAAAGCTTATTTATTTTTAGACTGTTCATGTAATTTTTTTTAACATTGTTAGATTTATTATATTAAAATATTATTAACATTAACAAATTTTTTTAACATTGTTAGATTATATTAAAATATTATTAACATTAACAATAATATCATTATCAAAATTTCAGTCTAACTCTAGCTATTTTTTTCTTTAATTTTCTTTCTCTCTTCTTATTAAATACTGTGCTTATCATATCTGCATGATATTTGAGATTCTCGAAATGCAGATATCATCTCCACGTTTTTGCATTGTATTATTTTATTATATAGTTGTCTTATCCTATGAGAGATAGAGGAAAAAATGGTTTTTGTGGGCTGGTTTCATTGAACTCTTTCCATGATACCGCATGTCACTCGAAGCTTTGACGTGACATTAAAATCTTTTTTATTTCTTCTTTCTTTCCTGAAATTAAAATACTGTCCTAAAAGAGTTTTTTCCCAAATTCTACTATGTTCCAAAATGTCCTCTCACAGTATGCTATGAAGGAAAACACGTGGAAAGAAAACGAAACAAAATGATGGCGTGGATTTCGAAGAAGAAAACCGTTAATAAATACAGACGCACGGACGTCATTCATTTTCTTCTCCAAATTGCAAGAAATTAAAAATGGCGAATCGTACGTATGATTTATTAGGCCAAGTTCAAGCAGCTCACCAGTTCGATCACGACTCTTTATTCCGCTATGCCTCTGTCCATGTCCCTGGCTTTCCTTCCCCTGCAGCTTCAACCTTCACCGTCAAACAGGTTAGTACACTATTACTAAACTCTTACCAATCTTTTTTTAACCTTTTTTAATATGATTTTTTGTGTGTATTTCAGTTTGGACATGGACAATCGAATCCGACGTTTTTACTGGAAGTGGGAAATGGAGGTTCCGTGAAACGCTACGTGTTGAGGAAGAAACCGCCTGGTAAATTGCTTCAGTCTGCCCATGCCGTGGATAGAGAATATCAGGTAACGTCTGTTTGGTTGCAAAGAAAAACTTAGGTTTTGGTTTGATTGATTGGAAAGTTATTGCTGCGATTCTGAGAAATTGAAGGAAAATTTGAAATTTTAGGAACTGTTTGACTGCTATGAAATGACAGGGAAAATTTAACTGTGGAGTAATTTATTTATTTATTTTTTACGTTTCATGACAGGTTCTTCGGGCGCTTGGTGAACATACTGAAGTTCCAGTTCCCAAAGTGTTTTGTTGGTGTATGGATGCGAGTGTGATTGGAACTGATTTTTACATCATGGAGTTTTTGGAAGGACGCATTTTCATGGATCCTAAGCTTCCGGTATTTTTTTATGTATATAATTTCGATTGCGTTGTGGAATATGAGCTTGAGGGGTTGAAGATTTGTGCTCATCGTGTTTTGATTCAGGGTTTGGCGCCGGAGAGGAGGGAGGCAATTTATAGAGAAACTGCCAAAGTATTGGCTGCTTTACATTCTGTTGATATGGATGCTATTGGTTTAGGAAAATATGGACGGCGAGATAACTATTGTAAAAGACAGGTGGGTGGATCTTCCTTCAATATGCAAGCTCGTCTATATTTAATTCATAGTTTATACATACTAGTACCCAGCACCGTAAATTGAGTCAAGGCGGTGTTTTGATTTGGAACGGGGTGCTTGAAGGGCAGTTTACTATTGGCTTTCCACACAATGGTGGTTCTTATGATTGTTATTTTTGTAATTATTTTTTTGTGCCTATTTAGGTAGAGAGATGGACCAAACAATACATTGCATCAACTGGTGATAGTAGGTATCCGAGTAATCCAAAGATGTTAGAGCTGGCTCGTTGGTTGCAGCAACATATTCCTAGTGAAGATTCCTCAGGAGAAGGAATAGTTCATGGGGACTTTCGCATTGATAATATTGTATTTCATCCCATTGAGGTCTGTTGTTGTAAATGCTTTTAGTTCTTTTTAAAATCTAAATCCATATATTTCATCTTTGTTTGAGGACAGTGAGGTACTTGAATGTTTGATTAAAGTATTTGGTGGGAGTTTAACATGGTAAAGAGATGTGAAATGCTGTGAGATTAGTGCTTTAGATGATTCTATTGTGTTTGCAATTCCATTGCTATAAATCTTTTTGAAATATGAATATTGTAGATGGTATCAGGAATCTAAACTGACTCTTGATGTGCAGGATCGAGTAATTGGTATTCTCGACTGGGAATTATCCACATTAGGAAACCAGATGACTGATGTTGCGTACAGCTGTTTGGTATTGACCCAAATTTCTTTTTTCTTTTTTCTTTTTTCTTTTTCCTTTTTTCTTTTTTCTTTTTTCTTTTTCCTTTTTTCTTTTTTCTTTTTTCTTTTTATGGAAAGAGTATTTCCCCTGTATTTTTTTTTACCTTATGGTGCAGATGCCAGTCTTTCCTTTCTTATGCTTTGGGTATGGTCGACAAAAATATAGAGGATAAATACTTTTTCTTTAGCTTTTAAGCAACATTTTTAAGTTGATTGTATTCATTTTCCTTGGCAGGCTTACATTGTGGATATTAACCATGAAAATAAACAAGTGGGTAAAGGCTTTGAACTTACCAGAATTCCAGAAGGAATTCCTTCGCAAGCAGAATATCTGGCAGAATACTGCTCTGCATCTGTAAAACCCATTGTGAAACTTTTATTTAATATTGCTATCCTTCTGCATTGTTCAAATATGATTCTTTGCAAGGAAATCAAACTATATGGACATGTATTCTTCGTGGGTTTCTTGAAAATTGAATTTAGTAGTTGGTTCAGAAAGATATGAGTGTACTTTATTGAGCAAATATGAATGTACGTGTTGCTAATGCAACTAAACTGAACATATTAGATTTTGCAAATGATGCATTCTGTGCCAAAAACTCAGTTATTTCTTCTTATGACTTTCTGAAAGCACTTTAACTACTTGCTATTGCAAACTGAAGGAAACTGACAGACAGCTGTGAATTCTATTTCTTTTTAAGTCATGAATCCTAGGCAGGATTGATTCTAGGCTTTCCAGCATGTCTCTAGTCTCCTAGGACTGTTGACCTACAATATATTTTGAAGTTCTCATTTAAAAGTGTCATATACACATATTCTTTGGATATTTATTTCCTTTGGGAAGATATCAAGGTAACTACAAGATGTGTGGTAAATATTTAAGAAATAGATCTAGTGACTTGTAGAGAAAGCTGGTAAATGTTTAAAAACTCTAGTTTTTAGTGATTAGAAGTAGGAGAAATTGACGTGTATGTTTTGAATGTTTCTGTATCAATGAATGACATGAATGCTTGTTACTATTGATTCTGGCATGCTTTACACTCATGCAACTATGAAGCTACTCAATGCTTGCTCTTCGTAATTTGCTTGTTTTGTAAATGCTCATGGTAGATAGATAATTTATAGATTTTTATCTGAAAATGTTGCAATTTAGGGAAAACCATGGCCTGCTGCTGTGTGGAAGTTCTATATTTCCTTGGCTATGTTTCGTGGGGCAGCAATCCTTGCAGGGATATACAGTCGTTGGCTTATGGTATTGTTCTAAGATAAAACTTCATGTTTTAGTGTGAAGCTTATGGTAAAAGCTCTATCAGTGGAAGTCGATAAATTAACATTTTGTTTTGTCCTCGTGACATTGTAGGGCAATGCCTCGGGAGGTGAGCGTGCTCAAAATGCAGGAAAGCAAGCTAATGATCTTGTAGACTCTGCATGGGCGTATATTGCAAGAAAATCTGTGCTTCCTAATCACCCTCCTCCTGGTAGAATCAATTTTTTATTTCTTTGGTCCAGAGATTTTGTTATTTTACACATGACAGTTATTTTTAGGAACATTATTCTTCTTAGGGATGCATAATTCAACCTTAATCCATCACAATAATTGATTAACCACCAGGTAGACTAAGGGTAGGCACATGGTAGTTTAATTGATATCATCATGGGTTTTCAGACACAATGTTAGCATTCCCTTCATTTTGATTTCTTTCGTTGTTTATGTGGCTATTCTTTTAACTACCCAGATCCAGTTGCTAGAGATTACATGAAACAATTTGGTGGAGGGAATGAAAGTGGGAGGTTTGTTCCTAGTTTAAAGGTCCTAAAGTTGAGAAACAAGTTAATCAAGTTTATGGAAGATCACATTTACCCCATGGAAAATGAGTTCTATAAACTTGCTCAGTCTTCTTCACGTTGGACAGTGCACCCAGAGGAAGAGAGTTTAAAGGAGCTGGCTAAGAAAGAAGGATTGTGGAACTTATGGATACCTGTATTTCTGCTTCTGCCTTCTGAGCTCCTTGTTTCTCTATGTAGTCTTGTTGCTGTTTTTAACTCGTGTAAAAGAGACTGATTGGAATCATGAAATTCTTGCAAACTTTTGTGCTTTTTTTGCAGTTTGATAGTGCTGAAAGAGCTAAAAAATTACTATTTGATGAAAGTAGTCGCATGGTTTCTAATGGTGAGCATGATCAGTTCCTTGGTGCGGGCCTCTCAAACCTTGAATATGGATACCTTTGTGAGATCATGGGTCGTTCTGTTTGGGCACCGCAGGTGTTCAATTGTGGTGCACCCGACACTGGAAATATGGAGGTAAATTTTAGTTTCAGATTTTATCGAGTCTGGGAACAATTTATTAATGTGACTACGGGCTACCGCATGTTTTTCCCTTCCATCTTTGAGTGCATGTATTCTCAGCTTCTATGAGTAATTCTGAGATATTCTCTCCAACACTAAAACTTGGGAATGTAATCAGATCTATGTAAAAAAAAAAACACATTTGAAGAGAGTTAGTTAGGAGTATTTTGAGCGGCATGGTTTCAATCTCGTCAAGTTAGTAATAAGTGAAAGAATGTGTATCTGAAAATCTTTTAAAACCTGCACCAAATCAAAAGAATAGTAACCAATAGGAATTGCATGCAGGGATAACTATCAAGAAAGCTTCCTCTTCTTGTTTCCATTGTTTCCCTTCTATTCAAGATATTAACAACTGGATGTGTGCTTGTTGCATTAATTATTTACTGTAATTCTGCATGCTTGTTTTAAGCAACCATACTTCTTTATTCAGGTATTGTTGCGCTATGGTAATAAAGAACAGCTACTCGAATGGCTAGTTCCATTGCTTCAGGGAAAGATCCGCTCTGGATTTGCAATGACAGAACCACAAGTTGCATCATCTGATGCAACAAATATTGAGTGTTCCATTAAAAGGTAGCATATATTGAAAAGGGGATACCATTTACATCAAAGTAGATAGGCACAAAAGTTTAAAGTTTGGTGCAAGGTTAATCATTAGGAGTGATATTTATGTGATGTATGCAGATAATTTTGAGTTTCAGCTTTAGTTATCTATCACTGTAATTGAATTTGCTTTCCTTGAACAGAGAAGGGGATTCGTACATCATTAATGGTAGGAAATGGTGGACGAGTGGCGCAATGGATCCAAGGTGTAAAGTTCTTATAGTCATGGTTAGTTCTGATAATTAAGTTCAGGGATAGTTAAATCAGTTGTTCATTTTGTTTAATAATGTGTGGAATTATGCGCAGGGAAAAACAGACTTCACTGCTGCTAATCACAAGCAGCAGTCTATGATATTAGTAGACATTCAGACTCCAGGTGTACACATAAAAAGGTCACTCATGGTCTTTGGCTTCGACGATGCGCCTCATGGCCATGCTGAAGTTGTATTCGACAATGTACGTGTTCCTGCAAGGAACATTCTACTGGGAGAAGGGCGTGGATTTGAGATTGCACAGGTAAAGTTGGTGCATGCTCCGAAGTAACTGAATGGATTACATGAATTTTGTACTGGCTGATTTTCATATTTGGCTTAATTGTAAAAGTTCAATCAATTTGCAAGGCACCTTGTGCTTATGATTTAAACTTTGAATTCAAAAGTTTTACCTACTTTTCAGTCATACTACCAGTTCCATAGTAGACACAAACTATGAGACATGCTTGTGTAGACCCTCTTTATGAGGACAAGATCTGTGTAGAAAACAGTGTGTGTTCACATTGCAGACACCGAGGTTTTGCTATGTCAGTAATAGCATGTCCTGAATTTCTTGCAGGGTAGACTGGGCCCTGGAAGATTGCACCACTGCATGAGATTGATAGGTGCTTCCGAGCGTGGCATGCAGATGATGGTTCAAAGAGCTCTCAGCAGAAAAGCATTTGGAAAATTGATTGCAGAGCATGGTTCTTTTCGTTCAGATGTTGCAAGGGTAGTTTTTTTTCATTTACTTTTTTTTGTCAGATACCTTTTTTTGCAAGGAAAACAATATCTTCCGAGTCACTTGAAGAAAATGACAAACCGGTCGTTCAATCTAAAGAAAGGGACCACCATCCTTCCCTTGCAGTATTGAATTAAAAAATAGACCTTGGTTACCGTGTTAGAAATTTGTCCATGGCTTATGCTGCATGCCTTTTACGTTCCTCTTCATCAGAACTATTCATCTAGGTGTTCTGCCTAAAAATCTAACGTGTGTAATTTACTGTTTCATGCAGTGTCGAATAGAGCTTGAGAAGACCAGACTATTGGTTTTTGAGGCAGCTGATCAGCTTGATCGGCTTGGAAACAAAAAAGCCCGAGGTACCATTGCTATGGCCAAGGTAATTATCGCTCTTCAATTTGAAATGCATCATGGTATCGTTCTCTTTACATCAAACATCCATAACATAAATAGAGTAAAATGGTTTGACATAATGTGGAGCAGGTAGCAGCTCCAAATATGGCACTCATGGTTCTTGACACGGCAATGCAAGTTCATGGTGCAGCTGGCGTATCATCAGACACAGTTTTGGCCCATCTTTGGGCAACTTCAAGAACATTGAGAATTGCAGATGGCCCTGATGAAGTTCACTTGGGTACCATTGCCAAGTTGGAATTACGGAGAGCTAAGCTTTAAAAAACAAATAAAGGAAAACAAAGAGCAATAACTAAAAATTGTGTGGGAAGTATGAGAAGACTTGGACGAACTTTCATCGCAATAATGTAAGGATACAATGAGTTCTTTATTTATTCTGATACGAACTGCATCAGTGTTTCTGTGAATTTTATTTCGCAGTTTTGGTGTTTATCATACTGGTATGCTTCATTTTTTTCCAATGATATTCGCACTTGAATACTGTTATATGCAGTAACTTTATATTGTTGATCATGCAATTTTCTTTACTCAATAGTCAAATTTGAACTTGAGATTTTTGTTTCCCATTGTTGCGCCGGCTGCAGTCTTAAGGGTTTCCATGCAGTTATAATGCCTTTGATACTTTAGCTGCAAGGCTGACACGAGAATTTTTAAGAAAACTTATTTGTTCTAGGAAACTATTTTTCTAGTTTTTTTTTCTTTCTATAATGCATTATAGGAAATAAAAAATATTAAACTTGATAATTTTATTTTTTTTAATTTAATATAGGAATTGCTATTATAACTTTATAATTACTTGTGATTTTTTTCATCTTTAAGTAGTCCTATGACAAGTTAAATAAGATTTTCAACTTGTACTTAAATAAAATTCTTAAAAGAGTAAATATCTGTAATAAAATTTATAAAATCTTGAATTAGAATTTTGGCAAAAGAGCTCTTTTCATTTAGATTTTATGTTTTTGTACTTGTTATCTTTTAATTATTGTTTTTATCTATACTGGTATCAAAGCTTGATAATTTTTAATGGTTAATTGTTATGTGCTATTAAAGTGGCTAGAAAAGATTATAGAACATGACATTCTCGTGGAGGGTATAAGTAGAGAAAAAGATATTCTAAAATTAGTAATAAAAAACATATAAAGATAAATGACAGGATTAGTTTGTCTACTCACGATGATAAACTTGCAAAGATAAATTAAAGAATTATTTCATCTACTAAAGATGAAAAAGAGAAAAATAAAGGATTGTGAAGAAAGTTATTAATCTGTAACTAATTTAAAGACTTGTTTAAGAAGAATGAGAAGAGAGAACATTTTTTGATTGGGATATCTAAGAGATTTCAGCAATAAAAATATTATATTGAAACTAATAAGAATGACGAAGATTTATAAGGACTCTTAGCTTGCAAAAGATGTTCATAACTAGCATACGAACTTTGATTTTAATAATAAAACCATTAATGAGAAAAAAAACCAAAATTAGATATGTTTTTAAAGGGATATATAGTAGAGGATATATCTCACATGTTCAAGGAGAATTTTGAAATTTATAAGATGAAAGTTGATATTCTTGAATTTCAAATAAAAGTTGTGAAGTATATTAATTAGTACTTAAAAATACATTTTTATCAAAGTTTTATATTATCATTTTGCACTTAAAGTATCAACAACTCTTTAACTAAAGCATGTTTTATAATAACATATCTAACAATATAAGATACCTTTAATTTATGGTAAATATTCATCTTAAATGCAGGTCTATCACATAAATAAAAGGATTGATTGATGAGTTTTAGTACTGAAATTGAAAAATCAAAGAGATGATGATGTAGTCTAAACTGGAATACTGTTCTGTAATTGAGTCATATCTAGAGCTGTAAATCTCGGATTTAGATCTACTTTATATAAATGGAAAGGTAAGACATAGACCTACAACTTTTATATGGAGGTATGGTTTTAATAAGGCTGTTTTCAAGTCTAAATTGTAACAATAACAAAGAAGTCTGAATCTATTCTACAGCCCAAACACTATTCAGTGTTCAGCCCATATCTTGAGTTCTAGAAATTCAAATGATCTCAATTTTTTTTTCCTGGAAAGTTGAGACAATTTTCTACAATTTCATATGAAGGTCTGGTTCAAATTTTGATGTTATCAATGACGTTTTATTCAGACAAGAGAAGATAAGGATTGTCACCAAGTCAAGAGTTGGCCACCCACTAATCAATTAATTATCAAATCAATAGTTTCTAATTTTGACCTATAAAAAGAGGCATTTACCATGAATTAAGGCATCTTGGTTTCCAGATCAAGATCATGCTCTTTCTTTCTCTCTTTGTATTTTTTGTAATGTTTATGCTTTGCTTTCATTAATATCAAGTTTATGCCTTTCATTTCCTTTCCTTTACCTTAGTTAACTCTTATCTTATTTATATTCTTATTTTGTTTTTTTGTTTTTTTCTTTCATTATGTTTAGCTAAGTTTATTATGTCAAGGTGAAAAGGTCTTTCCACTCCTTTCCTTTACTTAGTTAACTTCTATCTTATTTATATTCTTATTTTTTTTATTTATGTTTCTCTCTTTTATTATATTTAGTTAAGTTTATTATGTCAAGATGAAAAAGTTATACTAATGTTGTAAGAATAAGTATAGTGTAAACTCAGCATGGACCTTAATGTTTGATATTAATATGTTTTATATTTGTTATCTTGTTCACTTTTAATACTTTGCTTATTAAATGGTTAATCTAGATTTATGTTGTATAACACTTGGTACAACAAATACTTGGCACTTTTACAGCCCAACCGTATGGTATAACCTACACCTATGCTATGAAAGGAACTTGATTTGTTGTCAACATAAGTTATAATCATGAATGCCTGACAATATTTACAAGTATTAGCATTATTCGAATAAGGTAACTAATGTAATCATATTAACAATTTATAATCTGATTGGAACCTTTTTTATGTGTGGTTTCCATTTGAGTAATAAGAGTTTATACTATACTTGTTTGAAATATTATTAGTAGATCTTTTAACCTTGACATTTGTTGTTATCATTGTTTGATCTTTACATTGATCTTCCATCTCAAAGTTCTCATCAACTTCTTCTTTTTCTTTTTCTTCTTCTATTACTACTACTACTACTACTACTACTATTATTATTATTCTTGTTGCTGTTGTTATTGTTGTTATATTGCTGTTATTTATAATTTATACAATTAACCTCTCTATGATTCGACCTTGATCTTACCAAATTATTTATTACTTCAACAATCCTACATTTGAGAGAAGATATTAATCTTTTGATCGTGATAAAGTGGCTAGAAAAGATTATAGAACATGACATTCTCGTGGAGGGTATAAGTAGAGAAAAAGATATTCTAAAATTAGTAATAAAAAACATATAAAGATAAATGACAGGATTAGTTTGTCTACTCACGATGATAAACTTGCAAAGATAAATTAAAGAATTATTTCATCTACTAAAGATGAAAAAGAGAAAAATAAAGGATTGTGAAGAAAGTTATTAATCTGTAACTAATTTAAAGACTTGTTTAAGAAGAATGAGAAGAGAGAACATTTTTTGATTGGGATATCTAAGAGATTTCAGCAATAAAAATATTATATTGAAACTAATAAGAATGACGAAGATTTATAAGGACTCTTAGCTTGCAAAAGATGTTCATAACTAGCATACGAACTTTGATTTTAATAATAAAACCATTAATGAGAAAAAAAACCAAAATTAGATATGTTTTTAAAGGGATATATAGTAGAGGATATATCTCACATGTTCAAGGAGAATTTTGAAATTTATAAGATGAAAGTTGATATTCTTGAATTTCAAATAAAAGTTGTGAAGTATATTAATTAGTACTTAAAAATACATTTTTATCAAAGTTTTATATTATCATTTTGCACTTAAAGTATCAACAACTCTTTAACTAAAGCATGTTTTATAATAACATATCTAACAATATAAGATACCTTTAATTTATGGTAAATATTCATCTTAAATGCAGGTCTATCACATAAATAAAAGGATTGATTGATGAGTTTTAGTACTGAAATTGAAAAATCAAAGAGATGATGATGTAGTCTAAACTGGAATACTGTTCTGTAATTGAGTCATATCTAGAGCTGTAAATCTCGGATTTAGATCTACTTTATATAAATGGAAAGGTAAGACATAGACCTACAACTTTTATATGGAGGTATGGTTTTAATAAGGCTGTTTTCAAGTCTAAATTGTAACAATAACAAAGAAGTCTGAATCTATTCTACAGCCCAAACACTATTCAGTGTTCAGCCCATATCTTGAGTTCTAGAAATTCAAATGATCTCAATTTTTTTTTCCTGGAAAGTTGAGACAATTTTCTACAATTTCATATGAAGGTCTGGTTCAAATTTTGATGTTATCAATGACGTTTTATTCAGACAAGAGAAGATAAGGATTGTCACCAAGTCAAGAGTTGGCCACCCTCTAATCAATTAATTATCAAATCAATAGTTTCTAATTTTGACCTATAAAAAGAGGCATTTACCATGAATTAAGGCATCTTGGTTTCCAGATCAAGATCATGCTCTTTCTTTCTCTCTTTGTGTTTTTGTAATGCTTAAATTTTGTTTTTATTAATATCTTATTCATGTCTTTCCACTCCTTTCCTTTACTTAGTTAACTTCTATCTTATTTATATTCTTATTTTTTTTATTTATGTTTCTCTCTTTTATTATATTTAGTTAAGTTTATTATGTAACTTCTTCTTTTTCTTTTTCTTCTTCTATTACTACTACTACTACTACTACTACTATTATTATTATTCTTGTTGCTGTTGTTATTGTTGTTATATTGCTGTTATTTATAATTTATACAATTAACCTCTCTATGATTCGACCTTGATCTTACCAAATTATTTATTACTTCAACAATCCTACATTTGAGAGAAGATATTAATCTTTTGATCGTGTCATATACATATGTAAAAGTTCTCTTAATAGAAAAATCATTACACATCTTATTAGTAATGATATAAAAAAAAGTGTGTGAAAGTTGCTTCACATAATTTGTAACCTTAATATTGGTTTTCTTGTTGGAAGGTCGATTATATTGATTGCGGATATGATATCTTTAACAAAAATGTTAAGCATGTAAAGGGTTAATAATTTTTTATTAGACAACTAAATAGATGATGCAAGAGCAATTTAAACTTGAGAACGAGTCATCTTTAGCAATGGGAAACTAATACAAGAGAATTTCTAGAAGAAATTATTATTATTATAGTTATTGTTATACTTATTTAGTTTTTAAAAAATATTTTTCTTTATATTTTTTTATTTAGTTTAGAAAATCAAATATTGTGCTTGGTAATTTTATTTTTTCTAGCATGTGTTTTGCAATATAGTGTAGAGTGCTTTTGTAAAGATGATTTTTAATTGAAAATATATTAAAATAATATTTTTTTATTTTTTAAATAGTACATTTAAACCATTGAAAAGCATCTAAAAACATTAATTTAATATTTTTCAAATAAAAAATACTTTAAAAAATGATCTGAATTGCAAAAACAAACACTTTTAATTTAGAAATTCCTATAATAACTCCATAATTACTTATCATGATTTTTTTTCAAGTTAAACCTATAATTAGTATTAAAAAAGGTTAAAGAGAAAATATCTCATAATAAAGTTTTAAAATAAAATTTTTGTATGAAGACTTTTTTTATCCAAATTATTTATTCTTCCACTTGCTATTTTATATTGTTTTCATCCACTTTAAAAACCCTTATATTCTAATTCCTTAACTAGGTTCCAAAGCCAACTCCAAGCCACAATTTAGTTAAGAAAGAAAAACAAAAATCTTAAGTTTTAACAAAAATCTTAAGTTTTTGTGTTTGTAATGTATATTAAAAAAAAAAGATTGGCAAGTCAACGAACTGCTATACAGTAGTGTACTAGTCATTGTGTAGCTTGAGGGTAGTATTCCAAGTTATTTTTCACACAAGAGAAGAAACGTCACCGTTATAGATATGCTTTTTAACATTATAAAAAAATTTATTTGAAGAATGAAAAGAACATGTATATATGTGCTTAATAAAACTAATTTGAAAAAAAAATCATAAAAAATGTTAACGTTAATAAAAAACTATATAAAATGTGAAGTTTAACTTCCTAAGAAGTAAAAAATAAATGTAATGTACCTGTATTTTTGCATTGGTTGTTCTTCTTATTTTAGGTTTTTTTCTTTAATCTTGAAGGTTCAAAGAACTACATATGATTTTCTAAATGCATCTTGCAAATATAAGTGATTAATCTAAAATTTAATTAAAAAATAATTTAGAGATAAATTATAATAATTTTTTAATGTATTATGAAGTTAAATAAAAAATTAAAAATATCAATTACTGGTTATAAAAAAGTTAAACCTACCAATCTTAAAAAATAAGAGAGAGGGTAATAATGGAAAATAAATTTTAAAAAAATCAGATTAAAGAGAGAAAAAAATATTTTTCTTCATTTTTAATTACGGAAGGAGATCAAAAATTTGATATTCGAGTTTTTTTTCCTTGAAAACTCAAATTTAAACATTTTTTTACCTTAAAATATATCAAATATATTCTAAAAACCTTAAAAACACATCTATTTATCTGAAAATACTATATAATCAATCTAAAACCGAATAATCAAATTGAATCATAAATATTTTTAAGAAGGCTAATTTATTTTTTTATTGTTTGTTCGAGAGAAACCACGTTAATTGAACTTCTATGCGACTATTTGAACCTCTTTTTTTCCAACTTTCTCTCTCCTCTCTTATCATCAAGGAAGTGAAACATGAAAAAAAAAAAAGTTTAAGATAAAAAATAAAATTTTAAAATAATATCAAATTGAAGTTTTGTAACTATTTAAAAGTGAAAAAAAAAATATTTTTATTTTTTTGGTTAATTTTGATTATTGTTCTTGAAATTTTATTTTTAATTATAACCTTAAACTTAATTTTTTAATATTAATTTAATGACATGATATTTCTAGACACTTTGCAAATACCATAGCATAAAAAAATTTCAATACATAAAATGATAACAAAGAAAAAACAATTTGATTATTAAAATGAAAAAAATAAATTAAAGAGGGTATTTGAAAGTGTGACAATAATTATTTTTAAATTATTTTTTTAATATATTAAAATAATATTTTTAAAAATTTTTAAAAAATTATTTTTGACATCACATATCAAAAAATTTTGAAAATAAAAAAACTAGTTTGAAGCAAAAAAAATAAAAAAAATTTTAATTTTTTTTAAAAATACTTTTAAAACATAAAAAGAAACATAATCTAAATACAAACCATTATAATTACATGTACCTCCAAAATTTCTTCCATTTTAATCATAACAATATTAAATTAAAAGCCATGTTACTGTTAACAAAGGTGCAAGTTTTACCTTGAATGGTGTCGATACTTTAATAATTATGGTGAAGAATGAAGGAGAGGAAGAGATTAGCCACCCGTTAATTTGTATTAACAAAATAGTTCTGCTTCATTTTTGGCGGGTGCCTCTCTCACCTCACGTTTCCCAAGGCAACAGGATTTTGAACATCCCTATTTTTGCCTTCCCTCCCTCGCTCCTCCTCGTCTAAAGGGGTCTCTCACATTTTTTAGGGCCTAAGAGGCACTGGAGCCTCTGTTTTTATGGTAGATAGCAGCAGTGAAATATAGGTATATGTGTGTGTGTATATATAGGCGTACCTTGGATCTATAATATTCAGTGTCTTAGTTTTGTGCTCAGGACATTAATAACTTCATTGAAGAAGATGGCATTTAGTAATGATGGTTCCAACGCCGGAAAGAAGAAGTTTGCCATTATTGGTGTGTCATCTATAATCCTGGTAGCCATGGTGGTTGCCGTGGCTGTTGGAATCGGTGGCAGCCATGGAGATTCGAAGCAAGAAAGCTCTCCTAAGGGGCAGATATCGACAACATCGAAATCTATCAAAGCTATTTGCCAACCCACAGATTATAGAGAAACTTGTGAAGAAAGCCTCTCAAAAGCTGCGGGAAACACAACCGATCCTTCGAAGCTTGTCCAGGCTGGTTTCAAGGTTACCATTGAAGCTCTCCAAAATGCCATCAATAGATCCACCACATTGAAAGAATTGGCCAAGGATCCGATGGCTAGCCAGGCTCTTGATAATTGCCGTGAATTGATGGACGATGCTATTGCTGAACTCGAGCATTCTTTTGATCTTATAGAGTCATTCCAGGCTAGCCAGTTCGACGAGTATGTAAATAACCTTAAAGTGTGGCTCAGCGCTACCATCACGTATCAACGGACTTGTTTGGACGGGTTTGACAACACAACAGGTTCAGCTGGGGAGAAAATGAAGGAGCTTTTGATGGCTTCTAGTCAGCTCACCAGCAATGGCCTAGCCATGGTTGATGGCGTCACTTCCATCCTCAAGGATTTGAACATTCCGGGACTGACGAGCCGCAGACTCCTAGAAGCTGATGATGAATTTCCTTCGTGGGTCAATGGTGGAAAAAGGATGCTACTCCTCAAAGAGACTCCTGCAACAATCAAGGCCGATGCGATTGTGGCTCAGGATGGAAGCGGTCAATATAAAACAATTGCCGAGGCCATCGAGAAAATCCCCAAGAAAAACAACGAAACCTTTGTGCTATACATCAAGGAAGGAGTTTACAAGGAGCAAGTGAGCCTCGCAAGGAGCCATACCCATGTTCTGATGATTGGTGATGGCCCAACAAAGACCAAGATCACCGGAAATCTCAACTATGCTAATGGAGTCCAAACATTCAAGACCGCAACAGTTTGTAAGTATTGCTATCCTTGCCTCGAGAGCCGCCATAGAAAGGACAACAAAGCTCATTAAATAAATACATGGAGTAGCTTTAATATCTGGAAGTTTATTCTCTAATAATGCTTTGTCATTTGTAACCATACAGCAATATCTGGAGATCACTTCATGGCCAAGGACATTGGATTTGAGAACTCTGCCGGAGCAATAGGACACCAAGCCGTGGCACTCCGAGTCCAAGCTGACATGTCTGTCTTCTACAATTGCCAAATAGATGGTTACCAAGACACCCTCTATGCCCACACCAAGCGCCAATTCTACCGTGACTGCACCATCACAGGCACAATTGACTTCATCTTTGGCGATGCTATTGCTGTTTTCCAAAACTGCAAACTGGTCGTCAGGAAGCCGCTGGAAAACCAACAGTGCATCGTCACAGCTCAAGGAAGGAACGAGACGCGTGAGCCCACTGGCTTCGTCATCCAAAACTGCACGATCACAGCAGACCCTAAATACTTTCCTGTCAGGTTGCAGAACAAGGCCTATCTTGGGCGGCCATGGAGGGAGTTGTCCAGGACTATTGTCATGCAATCTCATATTGATGATTTGATTGCTCCTGAAGGTTGGTTGCCATGGTTGGGTAATTTTGGCCTGAATACATTATTCTATTCCGAGTACGACAACAAGGGACAAGGTGCAGTGGAGACCAACAGAGTAAAATGGGCTGGCATCAAAAAGCTTACACCAGAGGCAGCAGATGGTTACACTGCTGCAAAATTCATTCAGGGTGATGAATGGATTCCACAAACTGGCGTGCCTTACACTGCTGGCATGATCAGTGCGTAGAATGAGAAAATCAACGGACTCGCGCTATGATTTGGTCCTTCAAATATCTGCATTCAACTCTACAGTATATGTATACGTTGCCTTTACTTTTATTCTGAAAAATAATGAAAAACATCAAGATCAATTTGCTTCTCAAGTTTGTAATTGACATGGGGCAGCCATAATATCATAGGAAATTTTACTTCAGCAAACTCCATCTCCGTCTAAATGTATACTAATAATCCTTGCCAAAAATTATTGGTTTATAGGTGCCTGGCTCCCCATACTTCTCAATAATATATAGGAAATTTGCTTCACATTCATGAGAATTTGCCTAATAATAAACACAGTAGTTTTCTTGCCTTGTAAAATAATGTGCAATATTATAGTGCTTTATTTTATTTTTGTGCTTTGTTTTTACTTTAATCCAATTTTCTCATGGTTCGTCTTATTTGTAAAGTTTTAGTAACTATGTTTGATAATATATTTGTACTGTCTTTGAAAATGCGTTTAAATTAAAAAAAAATCATTAAATATTTTCATTTGATTTTTGTTATATTTTTAAATAATTTTAATTAATACATAGATATCAAAAACATTAAAAAAAAAACATGAACCGTTATTATTAACATCAAATATTTTATCATAATTTCTAAAATTGTAATGACACCTTACTTGCCATACCTTTTTCTTTGTTTAATAAGTGATATCAAAAACATTAAAAAAAAAAACATGAAGAAGAGCATCGATTTTTCCACCTTTTCTAAACCGTTATTATTAACATCAAATATTTTATCATAATTTCTAAAAATTTTAATAACAACTTAATTGCCATACCTTTTTCTTTGTTTAATAAGTTGAGTTTTGTAAATAAGCAGCAAGCAATCACAACAAATATTATTAAATCTAAAAAGGCACATGATACGGGTTGTAAGTTAATTTGAATCAATATTATTTTAAGTTTTTTAATAAAAAATAAAAAAATATTATTAGATTTTGGGCTGTCAGTTAAATTGAATTAATATTATTTTAATTTTTTTAATAAAAAATAAAAAAATATTATTTTAAAATAAATTAAAAAAAAATTAAACCAAGTTTTTAAAAAATTGATTGGGCCATGAATTGACTGTTAATTGAGTCTTACCAGAACAACTGCTATGCAGTGTAGGGGGGCTAAAATTTATTTATTTTTATTTGAAATTAATTTTATTATATTTTAATATAATATTGTTAAAAATAAAATTTTAAAATAAAAATATTATTTTAATATATTTTTAATAAAATATACTTTAAAAAATAATACCTTCAAACAACTCCAAAATCTTATTTTTGGCTAAATAGCCAACATGTCAGGGTAGGCTTGACAACGGTGATCACAACTGCAGGTGTAGAAGATTTCATAAACCCTAACTTGGTAACACTAAAGGGGCCCGGTTCAATTGAAAATGGAATAGAAATTGTCTAGTAAATAAATAACGATCGAACCAGCCCAATATCCGAGATTCCGAATCTTCAATAAAGACAACTCAAAATTAAAAGAAACAAAAATCAGACACAAAGAGCAGCGGGAAAAAAAAGTCATCGAAAATTTTGAACCTTCAAATGGCCAAATCTCACACTCTTTGATTTTTTCACGCTCTCTATAATTTTCCTGGCAACCAAACACCCACAAATTTCCCAACTCCTGGGTTTCCTAGAAAGCCCCCCAAATGAAATGTTCAAGTATTATTCAAAAAGATGATTAATAACAACAAAGAAGAAGCAAGCAAGTACCACACAGTACAAGCAGAGCGTGATTTAGAAGCCAATTGGGAAGTCGATCTTTCAAAAAAGCTTGAAGATTATTTGTTAAAGATTTGTTCTGGTGAAATTGCTGGAAACGAAGAGGATAGTAACGTCAATTTCGCTGAAGGTTAGGGTTTTATTGAAAAAACAAATTTTGTAGTTTCTTTTTTTTGAAGAATGTAGTTGCTTTATTTTTCAAAGGTTTGGGCTTTGTTTGAATTAATTGTGGTTTTAGGTTTCTGTTGTTGAGCGATTTAATGGGTTTTTGTTTTTGTGGCAAAATGTAGCTGCTTTATTGCTTCAAGGTTCAGTTCAAGTTTATAGCAGGAAGGTTGAGTATTTATACAACTTGGTTTTGCATGCTTTGGACTTCCTATCTCAGAAAAGGTACTCTCTCTTTTTTCCACCTATTTTGTTGGGTTTTGATCGCTTCCCAAGTTCCTTTTCAATGCGAAATGTAGTTCTTTTAAGAATTTATGTCTGTAAAGTACTTTGTTTCTGGGTTTATTTGATAGTTAAGGTGCTTGTCATTTGGTTTAAATTTAAATACAGTTCAAATGGAAAGCGTGGTGTTTTTGTTCAACTTACATTTATCATAAGCGAGTGTTTTGCGATGATTGATTGCTCTTAGAAGTTTTAAGAATCTTGAGAATTTGTGTATCATGATACACATAGTTGTGACATTCACTTGTCCTTTCTGAGAGTTTTTCCACTGCTTGAATTAGAGATAGGGAATATGGCTACTGGTTGAGAGAGGACAGGAAATGTATTCAATCGTCACCTTTTAGTCGAGCTGGGATACTAAAGTGCAGTTATATGTTGCTATATTTTGATAAAGAATTTCTAGGCTCTACTGCGGATTCTGTTAGTTGCCATGCAATCTAAAGTTGTCAGTAGGCAGTTTAACTGATTATGAGTTTTATAAATAGATTTGGAACAGTCAAGTACAAAACCCTGCTCGTGTTTTCAGGAAAATTATTAATTGTTGCGGAACATGGGTCGTTAGAAATTCACAAATTTAAGGCTCTTCATTGTACTCTTTCCCATAACTTCTCACATCAGACCAACCCACTAAAATTCAACTAGGGATCACAAACAAGGTCAATGTCAGGAAGAATAAAGAGACACCACAAAAAAAAAAATTATATTCCCACAGGAAAGCCATTTAAGGCTTATAATGAGTAGTTTTGAATCTGTGGTACCATCCCATGGAAATGATTTTTAAATTGGTTTTATAAATTTTTGAAACAGGCAGCAGGAGCAATCAGAGGGCACATCTGTCCAGACCAAACAAAATGGTTCCTGTGCAGTTTCTGATGAAGAAAACGATCAATTTTGGGTCTCAGATGATGTCCCAGGTAGGCTCAACTCTGCCCTCTATTTGATGCAGTTACGATGTAACTCACAGCTAAAAAAAAATCATTATGCTTCAGTGGAGGCAAGGAATTGCTTGGATGCTTCAACCAGCAAAGATGCTTCTTTCTATCACTTTGTGAAACCGCCAGCAAATCTTGTTGTTCTTGAAGGCGATTGCTTAGATACCAGTGGTGATGGTGGGGAATTAGAGTCATATCTGGTATTCCATGTACTTCCACTTTATAGTTTACTGAACTTTATGCTTCTGACCCAATCTAAATCACTTGTTTTTTTTCCTACATGGTTGCAGTTAGCCACCAATGATCTTTACCAAGATTTTATTCTCTTAGACCCATGCGATGCCCTAGCCATAAATGATTTTTTGAAAGCAGATGATGCTGGAAAGGCACAAAATGGTCCTTACAGGGGCAGCTCAATACGTAAGACCTTTCAGTCCCCAGCAAGGCGTTCTGGAGGAACTGCTAACAAGCCTTCTCTTGGAAAGAATCGGGATGCCAATCCCATGCCATCCCCTGTTGCTGGTTGCAGTTTTGGAGTTAATGATTGTAAGATCAGGCCTGACCCTCCTGTCTATGATAATTTTGACGAGAATCCTGGATTTGATATGGAAGACATATATTCAGATCCTGAGAATGCAGAAGATTCAGATGACAATGATGATCCCTGGAAGCCTTTGAACCCCCATGAACCTGGGAACTTAAAAGTGAAACCTTTTAAGAAAGGTGGTTGAAGAATTTGTCTGTTTTTTCCCCCTCTGTTTTCCCTGTAGTATGTTATATGCCTACTTCACACTCATATTGGATTTCCCTTAACAAGCAGTAAAAGATTTCAGAAGGAATGGGCTAAAATCTGCTGAGAAGACCTCTATAACTGCTCTGTTTCCACTTGCAAGGATGCATGGTACTATTAGTCCAGATCTTGCCAAAATATGGGAAGCACAGCAAAACGAAATTGGAAAACATGGGAACACACAATCTCCGACATTATATGAAAAGGTATTGGTCTTTCTGTTAAAGTTCTTATTTTAATTTCTTGTGATTGTCCTATCATACCTGATGTTACAATTGCAGCTGAGGCAATCTCTTACTAATGAAGGACATAATATTCCTGATACTTATGGTAACTCTGGGATTGACAATGAAGACAATGCATATGACACTGGGATCCCTGATTTCGGGCTGCCTGATGAAGAGATTTCAGAATGCATGAATGAAGATTCATCCCCCCCTCTTCATGAAAAGGTTGGCAGGCTTGTGTTTTTGTTCTAGTTTGTATTTGCAATAGTATAGAAGGAACTATTAGGTTGCTTACTGACTGATTTACACAGCATGATGATGGTGGGACTCACTTTGACACCTGTAAAGATTTTGGACATGGAGATCAAAGATCGGACTCACTTTGACACCTATAAAGATTTTGGACATGGAGATCAAAGATCTCAAGCAAGCCTGGAAGATCTATGTCGCTCTCACCTTGTAAGCTTGCATTTCTATCACTTTTTGACTAAATCTAACCTAGTTCATGGCAATAGTACATGCACACATATTCATGTATTTGTTTCAGGTAGCTTGGGTGAAATTTCCTTGCTGGGTAAAGTATTTGACTTTTCTACCTGTCCAAAATTCTTCCGTGACTTGTCACCAAATATTTGTGGAACATGCACTCTTTTTAGAAAGTAGTCTGTAAAGTTTGTTTTATCGGATATATTCCTTCCATAAATTCCTGATTTTGTCTTGAAAAGCAAGATGAATAAGTTCTGCTCTCTTTGCAGGTCTTTTACACATACTCAATCCAATCCACTGCATGTACTTATGTCAATTTCCGAAACTTAGCTTTCATCAATGTAGATTTGTGCACTTTGCTGGTTTCTCTTTAGGTTTAAAATTCTCAGGAAATAGAAGCATAGTTTTTGAAAGCAATGATTTTAGAGATTGTAGGAGTTGAATTATGAGATCAACCTGGTCCCTAAAATTTTGGAATTGATTGTGCTCTCTCAGATATAATCTTTTGCCCAATTATTGCCAGAATATGTTGTAGCTTACCCACCTTTCATATGTAGGATGCTCTGCTCGCCAATATAGCTGAAACTGAGAAGCAAACTGAACTGGCTGCTCGGGTTTCATCATGGAAACAGAAAATTGAGCAAAACTTGGAAGAACAAGTAACTTTCACGTCAATTTATTTTGCTGCTCTTTAGTTGCTCAAATCTTTCTTATTGGTTTTGAATTGAAGGTGAATTTTTTTTCTAATAGGACTCGCATCCGCCATTTGACATTCATGCCTATGGTGAAAGGATTGTTGACAAACTCTCTCTTGAAACAGACAGTCAAAAAAATGTCATGGCCTTTACAGACGTTGTGAAGGGCCAGGAAAAACATGATGTGGCTCGAACCTTCTCCGCGCTTCTTCAGCTGGTAGTTCTCTTCCACTATTTCAATCTAGGAAGCGTACTCAGTACCTTAAAGTAGAACAGCTTCTAAAATAAATGGCCGGTACCCTTTAATATCCAAAGCAACTGCTCTCAGGCCTCATACTTGCAATGTGTAGGCTACTAGCTCTAAATCATTTTTCTCAATGACACTGTAAATTTCTGTTATTACGTACGAAGTTTGTGTGTTGGATACAATAAGTAAATACTGGAGTCATTTGGAGTGAAATAGATATGCTTTGCTTTCAAATGCCAAAAGAATTACCATGATTTCTCCAATTTCAGGTCAACAATGGAGAAGTTGATTTTGATAGGAGTCAAGCTAATACCGAGTCATTCTGTTACACGGCCATCAATCCTTTCCATGTCCGGCTCCTCGGACACAAAAAAGAAAAGGAAGGAAGACAATTTCAACTGTCAAAAAAGAGAGTTAAATCACCGATAAGAAAGGGAGGTCCGAAGCTTGGGAAGAATGGTAACACAAGGTGCACACCTGAAGGTAAGAAGAGGCGAAGATCTCGAGTTGTTGAGCCAGTTGACTTACATTCAGCAGGGTGACCAAGGCATCATAAGCAAGTTTTATTGCTGGAGTTATTCAATCCCTGTGCTGATTGGCTTGGTGCATTAACAATGTGATTATTGCATTATTTGTAACTTTGTATCACTAGAGCATAGACAATTAGTTCCGAGACCTGGCCCGGCTGTTAGGTTCATCTGCCAACCCGTAACCTAGCCGAGTGTCCCGGCCCTGGTTTCAAAAATATGGTATAGACAATGATAAGCTAGAATGTGTAATATCTTTAATATTTCACGGACTTGCAGGTCAAATGCCCTTGTAATAACACTACTAATTTAACTGCACAATGATTTTGTTCTTGTGCCATGTTATCTTTAATATTTCACGGACTTGCAGGTCAAATGCCCTTGTAATAACGCAACTAATTTAACTGCACAATGATTTTGTTCTTGTGCCATGTAATAATGCCAATCTGCGTACTGTGAATTTTTGAAGATGCTTGCAGTGTTATTCTCTGCATTAATGTTTTTGTTTGTTTTTGTAACTAATTGGTTATGAATTGATCGATGGAAAAGCACACTTGAACAGTCGCTGGTATCTTTTGTTTGACAAAGCCATAGAAATAGTGATAGAACTAGGTTAGTGTTTGTATTATTTTTTTATTAGAATATTTAATATCCTTAAAGCTAGGTTAGCATGCGTGCGGCGGGGGTGCGTGTATGTGAACTTGAAGGTTTGAAAGATAAAATAATAAAAATTTTATAAAAGAGTTAAAAGATAAAAAATCATAAATAATAAGGATTAAATTGAAAGTATTAATATATGATAAAAAAAATTTGAACATATGAATTTTTTCAAAGTGTTTTTTAATATTAAAAAAAATTATATATGTGAATCAAAAAACTTATATATGAATCCAATTAAATAAATCATGAACTATTTGTGTAAATAAATAAAAAAATTAATAATAAATAAAAATATAACTAAAAAAATCAAGACACCATTGTATATCAGGATATTTAATATTATAATACAAGTTATTTACTTGGTTATGTTTAATAAATTTATTTATAAAAATTAATTTGTAATAGAGGTTGACATACACATAAAATTTAATGAATAGAATAAAAGAAAAAATGATACTATGAAAATTTGTATATATTAAAAATATTATAAAGAATAAATATTTAATCCATGCAAAAATTAAACACACTTAATATAATTAAAAATTATTATTATTCAACAAAGACTAAAAACCCTAAAAAAGAAATCATAAAGGAATATTAATTAAAATATAAATTTAAAAAATACATAAAAAAACCATTAATATAAAAAATAAAAAAATAAAAAATGAGGCAAGGTGCTACATGCCTAGCACTTGGCTCAATAAAGAAAAGAATTGCATATGAATCTTTAATTTTTTTAAGTTTGACGAGATTCACCATAGTTGCTTGGTAAAAAAAAATAAAAATAGATAACATGTTATCTGAAAATTTAAAAATTTAGTCATTGATGTGGTCAGAAAAATAAGAGTTTTTTTCACCTAAACCAATTTTGAACCTTTTTTTTAATCCAAAATACCTAAAAAATACTCTAGGAACCTTGTTAAACCAATTTATAGCCTCCTAAAATACAAAAAACTATCCTAAAATCTAAAATAAACTCGAAATCAAAAATCTTTTTGAATTTAGATATGTGTTTAGGTGCTTGTAAGGTAAAAAACACACACTTAATTATAACCTCCTCGTCATATAAAATCTTTTGATATAAAAATAGATCGTTGTGGTGACTAAAATATTTTTTAATAACAACTTTCTCTCTCTAAAATATAGTGATCTCTTTTCTCTTCCACTCAAAAAAGAACTTAAAAAAGAAGAAAGTGAAGTTTAATATTAAAATTTATTTTTTAAAAATTATATGAATGAGTTATTTAATAGATAAAAAAGATGAGAGATGAATTATGAAACAAATTTCAAAGTTATCACCTATATTACTCATATTTTTTTTACTTGAAATCTTTTTTTTTTCAATTCAAGCCTTCTTAAAAAAAAAGGCAATTAAATGCTGATTTAGGTTTAAAATAGCTGAATTGTGGGAAAAAAATTTTAAGGATTAAAATAAAATTTTAAAAAAATACATTATTACAATTCATTATAAATGGCAAGAGAGTAAACAGTAAAAATAATTACAGTGAATTCCCTGCAATTTTTAATTTTTGTTGATGAGATCAGTTGATGTTAGGAGACAATATTATTGGAGTTGCATTTTACTTCTATCTCTTTGCCTTTTTTTTTTAAAAAAAAAATTAAAATATTCAAATCCATCACTTATTTCTATAATCTGGCTGGATCTGATTTGTTAAAGAAACAAACTAAACTTGAAAAATCATTTTTTTTTTTAAATCCAAGCTTAGAAAATAAATCATATCCTCCTCAATAAATCATAAAATAAATTCTAAATTGAAAATTATTATATAAAACTTAATTTTTTTTTATAAATCATAATTTAAAAATATATGCATTTCAATAACAAGTTTCAGACTAAACTCAATGCTAGATCTAATTTTTAAAAAAAATTAAAATAATATTATTTTAATTAAAAAAATCAACATTTTAACCCTCAAGTTTTCACTTAATTAGCCCATAATTTTTAGTAATGTCAACCAAATTTTTTATTTTATTTTGTTCAGACTCTAAATCAATTATATCCGGGTTTAACTCGTATCTGGGTTTTAAACCATGATGATAACAGTCATCTCTTGCAGCACCATGTCTCTATTTGGAAGTTTCCCTTCGGAGCCCAAATTAAATGCTCGAAACTGTGACAGGCTGCAGCATGAGTGAATCGAATTGGGCCTCTAGACAAGACCTGGAGATTTCTTTAGCAGGGGAATTGTTGTTGTCTTTCTATTTTTTATTCCCAGTTAACTACACTTCACTATAGAACATGCTAAAACATTATCAACTTGGAGGATTGAAAGATAAAATAATAAAATTTTTATAAAAGAGTTAAGGAAAAAAATATGAAATTATAAAAATAAGGATTAAATTGAAAACACTACTATATGATTAAAAAAAATGAACATATGAAATTTTTCAAAATGTTTTTTTATATTAAAAAATCATAAATGTTAATAAAAAATCTTATATATGAAACAAAATTGTATATCAAGATATTTAATATTATAATACAGGTTATTTACTTGGTTGTTTAATAAATTTATTTATAAAAATTAATTTGTAATAGAGGTTGACATACACATAAAATTTATTGAATATAATAAAAAAAAAGATACTATGAAAAGTTGCATATATTAAAAATATTATAAAAAATAAGTATTTAATCCATGCAAAAATTAAACACACTTCATATAATTAAAAATTATTATTATTCAACAAAGACTAAAAACCTCAAAAAAAAATAATAAAGAAGGAATATTAATTAAAATATAAATTTAAAAAGTACATAAAAAATCATTAATATAAAAAAATAAAAAATAAAAAAGATATAATGAAGCAAGGTGCTGTCAGACCTAAAGCTTGGCTCAATCAAGAAAAGACCTGCATATAAACCTTTAATTTTTTTAAGTTTAACAAGGTGGACGATATGTTATTCATCTTAGTTGCTTAGTAAAAAAACACAGATAACACGTTTGAAAATAAATAAAAAATAATTATTAGTATGGTTGGAAAATAAGAGTTTTTTTATCTAAACCAATTTTGAACCTTTTTTTTTTACCCAAAACACCTAAGAAATATTTTAGGAACCTTGTTAAACCAATTTATAACCTTCTAAAATACAAAAAACCATACTAAAAGCCTGAAATAAACTCAAAATAAAAAATCTTCTCGATCTTAGATATGTATTTTAAATGTTTGCAAGGTAAAAAAGAAAAAGAAATACTTAATTGTAACCCCCTCATCATATTAAATCTTTTGATACAAAAATATATCATTTTGATGGCTAAAATATTTTCCAATAGCAACTTTCTTTCTCTGAACCAGAATATAGTGATCTCTTTTCTCTTCCATCTAATAAAGAACTTAAAAAAAAATTGATATTAAAATGTATTTTTAAAAAATTATAGAGACTAGTCATCTAATAGATAAAACAGATGAAAGATGAATTTTGAAATAAATTTCAAAGCTACCACCTATGGTATTCATGTTTTTTTACTTGAATTCGTTTTTTCTTTCAATTCAACCCTTTTTTTAAAAAAAAGCAATTAAATGCTGATTTGGGTTTAAAATATGGGAAAAAACATTAAGGTCAAAATAATTTTTTTGAAAAATACAATATTACAATTCATTATAAATGGCAAGAGAGTGAATAATAAAAATAATTACAGTGAATTCCCTGCAAGTTTTAATTTTTGTTATGAGATCAGTTGATGTTAGGAGACAATATTAATATTATTAGGTGTTATTGGAGTTTCATTTTACTTTTCTTTCTCTCTGTTTTCTCTTTATTTAAAAAAAAAAATAGAATATTTAAATCCATCACTTATTTCTATAATCTGGCTGGATCTGATTTGTTGGAGAAATAAATTAAGCTTGAAAAATCATTCCTTTTTTTTTAATCTAAACTTAGAAAATAAATCATATCTTTCTCAATAAATCATAAAATAAATTTTAAATTGCAAATTAATATATAAAACTTTAATTTTTTTTTATAAATCATAATTTTAAAATCTATGCATTATAATAACTCAGATTAAACTCAATGCTCGATCTATTTTTTTTAAATTAAAATAATATGATTTTAATTAAAAAATCAACATGTTTAATCCTCAAGTTTTCACTTAATTAGCCCTCTTTCTTTAGCATCTCAATCAAGTTTTTTTTATTTATTAATTTGAATTAATCTAGACTTTAATGTATTGGGTTTTAAACAATGATGAAAATACTCATCTCTTGAAGCACATTGTCTCTATCTGAAAGTTTCCCTTTGTAGCCCAAATTAAATGCTCGAAACTGTGGCAGGCTGAAGCATAAGTGAATTGAATTGGGCCTTTAGACAAGACCTGGAGATTTCTTTAGCAAGGGAATTGTCGCTGTCTTTCTATTTTTTATTCTCAGTTAACTACACTTCACTATAGAACATGCGATGCCATACGGCCGTTACAAAAAATAGAGTTTTTTATTTTATTTTATGGTAATCAAAATATATATTCATAAAAAAAATTAATTTAAATACTTGAAAAAAAAACTGCACATCTTCTGTCAAATCCCCTTTTTAAATGCATTTTTTTATATATATTTTGACAAAATTTAGCATTTTTTTAAATATCAATAAAGATATTTGAATAAAAAGTATCCAGGTAGCATCGCTAGGAGTTTCCTCATCTCAGATGTCCTACGGTTGAGCTTCTCCGCACCTTGAATAGAATAGGAACGAACTGCATTTTCTACCTTACTCCGGGATTGTGCCGGAACGGATTGCCCTAAGACAGGCTCCAGGATAGCGAAACAATGATGCCTTTTAATTGAAAAGGCTATTGTCTCTTGATAAACAATTAAGGTTTTGTAAAACACCAGATTTGTTATCCACGCTCCGGTGGGTTGAGCAGATTCTTTTTTCTTTTTCTTTTTCTTTTTTTTATGTAAAACAATTTTTGGGTAAAAAATCTATATTTCAAGTGGTTATTTAAGTAATATATATATAAAAAAATACTACACTAGTAAATAAACTAACAAAAAAAACAATAAAAAAATAGACATGAGTTTATTCAAATTATTAAACAACGTAATACTAACATAATAAAAGACAAATCACAAAAAATAACAAAGTAAAACTCTAATGAAGAAAAAGAAAACAACAACTTAAAAAAAAAACCCAACAAACTTAAATAAATCTCCTAAATCTGGTTTGATTTCTAAAACTTTTAATTTATTAAATCATAGACTTGATTCCAATCAAGAAGTTTAACTATAAACCAATTTTATTTTGAAGTTAGAACTATGAAATCATTGAAAATATTATAAAAAAATTGTAAAAAAAAAAGAGGATAAAACTTAAGAGACAAAAACTTACGTGGATGAAATTTGAAAAGAAATCCAAAAACATAAATAGCAATTAAAAAATAAGAATCAAATTTGAAAGAAATCATAAAGGGTGAAATTAAAAAATATTTGTAATTTGATAGATTATTTATATAATAAAAAATTATAAAAGGTGAAATTAAAAAATATATAGAGGGCTAACCCCATAGATTTAAACCACAAAAAAATGGAAAAAAAAAAAACAAAAGAAGGAATAAAAAACTAGCTTAAAAAAAGAAGAAGAAAAACCAAGTAAACTCGAACGAACCTTATAAATCTGGTCTAATATCTAAAACATGCAATTTATGAAATCCTAGATTCAAACTAGCCTTCTAAACCTGGTCTAATCTTTAAAACCCGTAACTTGTGAAATCCTGGATTTAGGTTTAATTAAGAAGCTTAACTCATTAAATTTAATTTTAAAAGATGAAATTATATAAAAAAAATTGCTTAAAAAAAAAAACAACCAAAACAATGGAGATAAAATTTGATAGAAAAAACTCAAGAATGATGAAATTTTTGAAAAAAAATTTAAAAAATAATTTCAAACAAAACAAATAACAATTAAAAAAATAAAAAACTAAATTTGATAGATAAAACAATTATAGAAGCAAAATAAAAAAATATTTATAATTTGATATATTATTTATAATGTCACACTTGTATGCGCGACATTTGGATCAAGGAATCGCCACTTATTTGTTTGGTTTAAGGTCAGGAAGACATCTAGGTGGACTACTTTTATCTGAAATTTTAAGATAAAGTATTGATTGTGGCTAAGAAAGGTATTAGAAACCCTAGCATACCTTACCTAAAATAAACTATATTGTGTGGTCTGAATGTGGTTTAAAGATATGAATCAGTTTTTAACTAGTGGTCCGTCTATAACTTAAAAGAAAGATTTATACTCTTAAATAAATTTGGCATTTTAAATGCATTATAGACTCATAGGTCCAAGTAAATTTTTAGGAATAATTCTTGTAGGTGCCCTGATAAAGTTTATTTATCTTAAAAGGTAAAAGTATTTTTCACAACTCGTATATTGTGATAAAAAAATACTTATAATTAAAATTAGTGAATATATAAAATAATTCTGAAATTCTCTAGTCAACAATTAGTACTTAAATACAAGTTTATTGGTGATTCAATATTTATGCAAAAATATTGACAATTAATTTTCAGGAATTAAAATTTTTAGATTTTTAAAATATTGATAATTTTCTTAAGAAATTTTACAAACTTATTATAAATTTAAAAAATAACACATAAAAAATTTCTAAAACAATAACAAAAACATTTCTCTCTCCTTTTTATAAAGAAAATGCAATTTTTTGTAAGGACTGAGCTGCATGCAACAAGAAAAATTATTTTTTCTCGCCCTTTTATTATATTTTCATATAATTATTTATTTTTATAAGACTAGTCCACCCAGACCTTTTAATGACCTTGGACTAAATAACTAGGTAGTGATTTCTTAATCTTGATGCCACAATGCTAGCATATATGTAACATATAGATTAAAAAATGATAGGTTGTGAAATTAAAAAATATTTATAATTTTGTATACTATTTATAAGTAAAAAAATAATTGAGGGTGAAATTAAAAAATATTTATAATTTGATAAATTATTTATATATTTAAAAATAGGAGGGGTGAAATTGAAAAAAAAATTGCAATTTGATAAACTAGTTAAAGATTAGAAAATGGTAAGGAGTGAACTTTAAATTTCTTTTAATTTTATAGCTGACACGACTAAAAGATTGATGTCTTCTTCCAAGTGCAAGAGTATCGAATAAATCACCTGGCAAGATCAGGGTCGAACCATAGGGAGGTTAATTATAAAAATTATAGATAACAATAATACAATAACAATAATAACAACAATAGTAACAATACTAATAGTAGTAGTAGTAATAGTAATAGTAATAATAGTAGTAGTAGTAATAATAATAATAATAATAATAATAAAGAAAAAGTTGATGAGAACTTTGAGATGGAAGATTAACATAAGGATTAAACAATAACAACAACAAATGTCAAGGTTAGAGGATCCACTAATGGTATGTCAAACAAGTATAGTATAAATTCGTATTATTCAATTGAAAACCACACACAAAGAAGGTTCCAATCAGATTATAAATTGTTAATATGATTACATTAGTTATCTTATTCGATTAATGCTAATATTTGTAAATGTTGTTAGACAGCTGAAATTTTTACATAAGAAAGCTGAGACAATTGCCTACAACTTTCATGTTTTCAAGTAGCTCCCATTTTGACGTTATCAGTGACGTTTTAGGCAGACAACAGAAGATAAGGATTGTCACCAAGTCAAGAGTTGGCCACCCACTCATCAATTAGTCATCAAATCAATAGTTCCTAATTTTGGCCTATAAAAGGAGGCATTTACCATGCATTTAGGCATCTTGGTGTTCAGATCAAGATCATGCTCTTGCTTTCTCTCTTTGTATTTTTTGTAATGTTTATGCTTTACTTTCATTAATATCAAGTTTATGCCTTTCATTTCCTTGCATTTACTTAGTTAACTTTAATCTTATTCATGTTCTTATTTTGTTTATTTATTTTTCTTTCTTTCATTATGTATCACTAAGTTTATTATGTCAAGGTGAAAAGGTTACACTAATGGTGTAAGAATAAGTATAGTGTAAACTTAATATGGACTTCAATGTTTGATACTAACATGTTTTATATTTGTTATCTTGTTCACTCATTAATACTTTGCTTGTTAAATGACTAATCTTGATTTATGTTGTATAACACTTGGTACAACAAATGCTTGGCACTCTCATAGCCCATACTGTATGGTATAACCGACACCTGAGCTATGAAAGGCACTTGATTCGTTGTTAACATAAGTTATAATCATGAATGCTTGACGAGATTTACAAGTACTAGCATTAATCGAATAAGATGACTAATATAATCATGTTAACAATCTATAATCTGATTGGAACCTCCTTTGTGTGTGGTTTCCAATTCAATAATAAGAGTTTATAACCTCCTTTGTGTGTGGTTTCCAATTGAATAATAAGAGTTTATACTATACTTGTTTGACATACCATTAGTGAAACCTCTAACCTTGACGTTTGTTATTATTATTGTTTAATCCTTACATTAATTTTCCATCTCCAAGTTCTCATCATCATCTTCTTCTTCTCTTTCTTTATTATTATTATTATTACTACTACTACTACTACTACTACTACTACTACTATTATTATTATTATTATTATTATTCTTGTTATTGTCATTGTTGTTATTATTGTTATTACTGTTATTATTGTTGTTGTTGTTATTATTGTTGTTGTTGTACTATTGTCGTTTATAATTTGTACAATTAACCTCCCTGTGGTTCGACCCCGGTCTTGCCGGGTTATTTATTACTTCGACACTCCTGCACTTGGGAGAAGACATCAATCTTTTAGTCGTGTCAAGTTTTTGGCGTCGTTGCCGAGGAGGTAAGTTTTGTATAAATTATAATATTTATTTTATTTTCTCTTTTCACTTTTCTTGTATAAACTTTGTTTCTTTTCTCTTGTTTCTTCTTCTGTTGTTTTCTTTTTCCTTTTATTTTATTCCTACACGTGCATGAGAGTTTGGTCACGTACATCAAGTGGTAGACTTTGTAGGGTATCCTCATCTGGTCACGTACATCAAGTGGTAGTTTTATTTTATTCCTACACGTGCATGAGAGTGTGGTCACGTACATCAAGTGGTAGACTTTGTAGGGTATCCTCATCATTTTCAGAAAATATGGCCGAAGAAGATAATCAATCACTTCACAATGAGAATAATGAGAATAACCGTGCTAGAACACTTAGAGATCACATGAATCCCACAAGAACAAGTGCACCATCATGCATAGTTTTTCCTCCCGATGCATCTCATTTTAATTTTAAGTCAGACATTATTCAACTTTTACCATCTTTTCATGGCTTGGAATTGGAAAATCCATACTTGCATTTAATGGAATTTGATGAGGTCTGCAACACATATAATAATTTAAATTGTAGCATGAACACCATCAGATTAAAGCTTTTTCCTTTTTCATTAAAAGATAAAGCTAAAACATGGCTACAAAATTTAAGACCAGGATCCATTCATGCTTGGGATGAAATGTAACAACAGTTTTTGAAGAAGTTTTTCCCATCTCACAGAACAAACTCTTTCAAAAGACAAATCACTACTTTCACTCAAAAACCAGGAGAAACATTTTACCAATGTTGGGATAGGTATCGAGACTTGCTTAGTACTTGCCCTCATCATGGTTTTGAAATATTGAGATTCGTTTCACATTTCTATGAAGGGTTAACCCCTAAAGATAGGCAAATTGTTGAAAGGATGAGCAATGAAACTTTTGAAGATAAAGACCCTGATGAAGCAATGGAGTATTTAGACTTGTTAGCTGAAAATGCTCAAAATTGGGACACCGCGGGTACTTATGAGGCACCGAGTAAAACTCAACCTCATACATCTAGTGGAGGTATGTACAACCTTAGGGAAGATCATGACCTTCAAGCCAAGTTTGCATCTTTAGCTAGAAAAGTCGAGGCACTAGAATTGAAAAAGAGTGGTCAATTAAAATTTGTTGAAAACATTGTGTGTCAAATCTGTGAAACAAATGAACACTCAACCAACGATTGTCCAACCTTGCCTTCTTTTAAGGAATGTCTCCATGAACAAGCCCATGCTTTAAACAGTTTCCAAAGGGCCAACCACAACCCATACTCCCAAACATACAACCTTGGTTGGAGAAATCACCCAAATTTCAGTTGGAAGAGTGAGAACAACAATGCACAAACTTCACAACCATCATTTCAAGCACACCACAATTTCCAAAATTCTCATGGATATGCACCTCCTTATGCTCCACCTCTTAGAAGAAATCTTAAGAAAACATTGCATGCATTCATTGAAAAGCAAGAGACAATCAATACTCAACTTGCTCAAAACATGACAGATTTTAAAGATACTCTTGCAAAATTAACATCTGCTCTCAGTTTCCAAGAGAAAGGTAAGTTTCCATCTCAACCACAACAAAATCCCGAGGGGCAATACAATACAAATGCAAGTAGTTCCGGAAGCCAACATATGGATCAAGTCAAATCAGTCACTACTCTGCGCAGTGGTAAGGTTATTGAAAAACCCTCTCTTGAACCTTATGAGAAAGATGATGAGTCAATCTTTGAGGGTAAGGAAGGGGTTGAATCTGAAAATTGCAAAGAAAAGACTGATTCTTCGCCAGCACTTCCATTTCCTCAAGCCGTGACCAAACAAAAGAAAGTCAATCACAACTCTGAAATTTTTGAAATTTCAAACAGGTAAGGATCAATATACCTTTGCTGGATGCTATTAAACAGGTTCCTTCCTATGCTAAATTTTTGAAAGATCTATGCACTGTAAAGAGGAAACTGAATGTGAAAAAGAAAGCCTTTCTAGCCGAACAAGTAAGTGCTATTCTTCAAAACAATAATGCTTTGAAATATAAAGACCCTGGTTGTCCTACAATTTCTTGCTTTATTGGAGAGCATAAAATTGAAAGAGCCTTACTTGATCTCGATGCTAGTGTGAATTTACTTCCATATTCAGTTTTTTAGAGTCTCAATCTAGGTGAGTTAAAACCAACTTCTATAACTCTTTTACTTGCCGATAGATCTATAAAAGTGCCTAGAGGAATAATTGAAGATGTGTTAGTACAAGTCGATAAATTCATTTATCCTGTGGATTTTATTGTCTTGGACACACAACCTGTTGAAGTATGTAATTCATTTCCTGTTATTTTAGGACGTCCATTTCTTGCAACTTCTAATGCATTGATTAATTGTAGGAATGGACTGATGAAGCTATCATTTGGAAACATGACATTGGAGATGAATATTTTCAATATTTGCAAGCAACCTAGAGATGATAATGATTTACAGGAAGTGGACTTTACTGAAAAATTAATTCATGATTAATTTCCAACCACTTCCAGTGAAATTGAGATTGATGAATCTAATGATTTGTAAATGATTTATTTTCAGGAAGAATCAAAGACAAGTAATTGGAGGCCACAAATTGAGGAATTGCCACCACGATCAATTAAGTCCATACCTTCAATTGTTCAACCACCAAAACCTGATTTGAAGCCGTTGCCATCCAATCTCAAATACTCATTTTTGGGAGAAAATGAAACTTTTCCGGTAATAAGCTTCTAAATAATGAAATCATTTATCCTATTTCTGACAGCAAATGGGTAAGTCCTACCCAAGTTGTACCCAAGAAGTCTGGAGTCACTGTGATAACAAATGAGAACAATGAGTTAATTCCCACTAGAACTGTTACTGGTTGGCGCATGTGCATTAACTATAGGAAACTTAATTCAATGACTAGAAAAGATCATTTTCCTTTACCTTTCATGGATCAAATCCTAGAAAGAGTTGCAGGTCATGAATTTTATTGTTTCCTAGATTGCTATTCGGGTTACAACCAAATTAAAATTGCATTGGAAGATCAAGAGAAGACTACTTTCACATGTCCATTTGGTACTTTTGCATATCGTAGGATGCCTTTTGTATTATGTAATGCACCAGCCACATTTCAAAGATGCATGCTTAGTATATTTAGTGATATGGTTGAATATTTTCTTGAGATTTTCATAGATGATTTTTCTATTTTTGGCGATTCATTTGATGATTGTTTGACTAACTTAGAAAAGGTTTTGACCAGGTGTGAAGAGAAGAATCTTGTGTTGAATTGGGGAAAATGTCATTTTATGGTAACAAACGGTATTGTACTTGGTCACATTGTTTCATCAAAAGAAATTGAGGTTGACAAATCCAAAATCGAGTTAATTACAAACTTGCCAACACCAAAATCTCTTAAAGATGTTAGATCATTCCTAGGACATGCTGGTTTTTATAGAAGGTTCATCAAAGATTTTAGTGTAATATCTAAGCTTTTAAGTAACCTTCTAACAAATGATATACTACGAAACCAAACTTATCTATATTTTTATTATCACCATTTTTTTTGCTTTTTTTTTTAACAAATTATATACTATCTCTTTTTCTTAGTTGTTACCTTTAACAAAAAAGCATAAATAATATAATAGTCTAATGTGCAACCTACAATCATATGTTAAAGTGTATGTATGGAAATTAAGGTTTAAGAGTACATGTTAAATGAGTATATAAACAGAATTAAATGATAACAATGCGAGAGTTTGTAATCCTGAATATTTCAAGAAGTATTATGGTAGATATTGTTAAGAATGGTTACTAAGATGCGTCTCAGGAGTCACTTTAACAAAAAAGCTCATTTACTCTACCATCCTAGTAACAACAATTTTGCACATACTTTATGAAATAGAAAACACAATTAGTTAATTTTTTTAATATCAACTACTATTCTCTCCCCTCAACCAAAAAAAAGACATTGTCCTCAATATTCTAAGGTAGTAAGATAGAGTATAAAAGACATCACCTGAAACACCAAACACTGATAAACCTGAAACACACTTAAATAAATATAAGAAACAACAAAACACAAATATTATGCTATTAATAAAACCAAAAGACACAAGTTTTTACAAACTAAGACTCAAATCACAGTTGTGATTGTGACTCACATCTTCCCTTGGTTTTACATCCAAGAACGGCTTAAACACTCTCTATGGGTCGGAAATAGGCTTCTCATCCAGTTTTCTTAAAAACCAGCAAACACGATCTTTTTTAATCAGATTCTCAAGACTATATCAAGCAACTTCTTTATGGAAATGGGGTCATAAATCATGAAATGCACAATGCACATCTCCACGATTATGAGACTTAAGAGTCAATAGAAGATTATCTAAAGACTCTCTGTGTTTTGAAATAAATCTCACATTTTGATAATTTTCACAGGTTTTGCAGAATGCATGTGAATCCTCTAACATGGTGGGCCAATAAAATCCACTTTGTAATATTTTTGTAGTTGTTTTCTTTGATGAAAAATGACTCTCACATGTCTCATAGTGATAAAATTTAATGACACTACTTACCTCATTGTCATAAATGCAACTTATAAATATTTGATCAGGACAATATTTGAATAAGTAAGGGTCATCCCAACAAAAAATTTTCACGTCGCTCAAAAACTTTCTTTTGTCTTGGTTATCCGAATAAGTTGGTAAAAATCCTGAAGCAAGAAAATTGATATTTTTAACAAACGAAGGCATTGAATTAAGAGAAAGTAAAGATTCAACAAGAAAGGAATCATCGAATGGTGTGATATCGGATGTTGAATCTATTGCTAATTTTGATAAATGATTTGCGACAACATTTCTCGTGCCTTTTTCGTCTTTGATTTCTTCCTGTTTGAAAGTCTCAAATATTTCAAAATCATGATTAAGTTCCCTTTATTTGTTCATGACATGAGAAAATAGAAGTACTGGTAGGGAATTAGTCTTTTCCTTGCAATATTCAGATTCAACCCCTTCCATAACCTTAGAGATTGACTCATCATCTTTCTCATAAGGTTCAAGAGTGAGTTTTTTAATAACCATACCACTGTGAAGAGTGATGACTAATTTGACTTGATCCATGTGTTAACTTCTAGAACTACTTGAATTTCTATTATATTGCCCCTTGGGATTTTGCCGTAGTTGAAATAAAAACTTACCTTTCTCTTGAAAACTGAGAGCAGATGTGAATTTTGCAAAAGTATCTTTAAAATCTGTTATGCTTTAAACAAGTTGAGTGTTGATTGTCTCTTGCTTTTCAATAAATGCATTCAAAGTTTCCTTAAAATTTCTTGTAGAAGGTGGAGCATAAGGAGGTGCATATCCATGAGGATTTTGAAAATTATGGTGTGCTTGAAACTGTGGTTGTAAAGTTTGTGCATTGTCACTCTTCCAATTAAAATTTAGGTGATTTCTCCCACCAAGGTTGTATATTTATGAGTATGGGCTATGATTGGGCATTTGAAAACTGTTTAAAGCATGAGTTTGTTCATAGAGACATTCCTTAAAAGCAGGTAAGGTTAGATAATCATTGGTTGAGTGTTCATTGGTTTCATAGATTTGACACATAATATTTTGAACAGATTTTAATTGACCACTCTTTTTTAATTCTAATGCCTCAACTTTTCTAGCTAAAGATGCAAACTTAGCTTGGAGGTCATGATCTTCCCTAAGGTTGTACATACCTCCACTAGATGTATGAGGTTGAGTTTTACTCGGTGCCTCATAAGTACCTACAGTGTCTAAATTTTGAGTATTTTTAGCTAATAAGTCTAAGTACTTCATTACTTCATCAGGCCCTTTATCTTCAAAAGTTCCATTACACATCAATTCAACCATTTGCCTATCTCTAAGTATTAACCCTTCATAAAAATGTGAAACTAATCTCCATGTTTCAAAACCATGATGAGAGCAAGTATTAAGCAAGTCTTGATACCTATCCTAATATTGGTAAAATGTTTCTCCTGGTTTTTGAGTGAAAGTGGTGATTTATCTTTTAAAAGAGTTTATTCTGTGAGAAGAAAAAAACTTAAAAAATTATTGTTGCATTTCATCCTAAACACGAATGGATCTAGGTCTTAAATTTTATAGTCATATTTTAGCTTTATCTTTTAATAAAAAAGGAAAAAACTCTAATATGATGGTTTTCATGCTACAATTTAAGTCATTATAGGTGTTACACACCTTCTCAAATTCTCTTAAATGCAAGTATGGATTTTCCAAACTAAGCCATAAAAAAAGGTAAAAGTTGAATAATGTCTGACTTAAAATTAAAATGAGATGCATCAGGAGGAAAAACTATGCATGATGGTTGATTAGTACTTAAAAGTGTATTTTTACCATGGCTTTATATCATCATTTTGCACTTGAAGTATCAATAACTCCTTAACTAAAGCATGTTTTATAATAATATATCTAATAATATAAGATACCTTTAATTTATGGTAAATGTTCATTTTAAATGCAGACTTATCACATAAATGAAAGGATTGATTGATGACTTTAAGAACTTAAATTGCAAAGGCAAAGAGATGACCAAAATTAGAAAAGAGATGTCGGTGCAATCCAAACCGGAACACTGTTCGGTAATTGGGTAATATCTGGAGCTATAGATCTCAGATTTAGGTCTACTTTATATTAATGGAAAGTTAAGACATAAGCCTACAACTTTCATATGGAGCCCAAGATCTAAAAAGGCCATTTTCAAGTCCAAATTATTGCAACAACAAAGAAGCCCGAAGCTGTCCTCCAACCCGAGCACTGTTCAGTATTTTGGCCATATTTGGAGTTCTAGAAGTCCAAATGAGCTGAAGGTTTTACATAAGAAAGCTGAGACAATTGCCTACAACTTTCATGTTTTCAAGTAGCTCCCATTTTGATGTTATCAGTGACGTTTTAGGCAGACAACAGAAGATAAGGATTGTCACCAAGTCAAGAGTTGGCCACCCACTCATCAATTAGTCATCAAATCAATAGTTCCTAATTTTGGCCTATAAAAGGAGGCATTTGCCATGCATTTAGGCATCTTGGTGTTCAGATCAAGATCATGCTCTTGCTTTCTCTCTTTGTATTTTTTGTAATGTTTATGCTTTACTTTCATTAATATCAAGTTTATGCCTTTCATTTCCTTGCATTTACTTAGTTAACTTTAATCTTATTCATGTTCTTATTTTGTTTATTTATTTTTCTTTCTTTCATTATGTCTCACTAAGTTTATTATATCAAGGTGAAAAGGTTACACTAATGGTGTAAGAATAAGTATAGTATAAACTTAATATGAACTTTAATGTTTGATACTAACATGTTTTATATTTGTTATCTTGTTCACTCATTAATACTTTGCTTGTTAAATGACTAATCTTGATTTATGTTGTATAACACTTGGTACAACAAATGCTTGGCACTCTCATAGCCCATACTGTATGGTCTAACGGACACCTGAGCTATGAAAGGAACTTGATTTGTTGTTAACATAAGTTATAATCATGAATGCTTGATGAGATTTACAAGTACTAGCATTAATCGAACAAGATGACTAATGTAATCATGTTAACAATCTATAATCTGATTGGAACCTCCTTTGTGTGTGGTTTCCAATTGAATAATAAGAGTTTATACTATACTTGTTTGACATACCATTAGTGAAATCTCTAACCTTGACGTTTGTTATTATTATTGTTTAATCCTTACATTAATTTTCCATCTCCAAGTTCTCATCATCATCTTCTTCTTCTCTTTCTTTATTATTATTATTACTACTACTACTACTACTACTACTACTACTACTACTACTACTATTATTATTATTATTATTATTATTATTATTCTTGTCATTGTTGTTATTATTGTTATTATTGTTATTATTATTGTTGTTGTTATTATTATTGTTGTTGTACTATTGTCGTTTATAATTTGTACAATTAACCTCCCTGTGGTTCGACCCCGGTCTTGCCGGGTTATTTATTACTTCGACACTTATGCACTTGGGAGAAGACATCAATCTTTTAGTCGTGTCAAGTTTTTGGCGTCGTTGCCGGGGAGGTAAGTTTTGTATAAATTATAATATTTATTTTATTTTCTCTTTTCACTTTTCTTGTATATAACTTTGTTTCTTTTCTCTTGTTTCTTCTTCTTTTATTTTCTTTTTCCCTTTATTTTATTCCTACACGTGCATGAGAGTTTGGTCACGTACATCAAGTGGTAGACTTTGTAGGGTATCCTCATCATTTTCAGAAAATATGGCCGAAGAAGATAATCAATCACTTCACAATGAGAATAATGAGAATAACCGTGCTAGAACACTTAGAGATCACATGAATCCCACAAGAACAAGTGCACCATCATGCATAGTTTTTCCTCCCGATGCATCTCATTTTAATTTTAAGTCAGACATTATTCAACTTTTACCATCTTTTCATGACTTGGAATTGGAAAATCCATACTTGCATTTAAGAGAATTTGAGGAGGTCTGCAACACATATAATAATTTAAATTGTAGCATGAACACCATCAAATTAAAGCTTTTTCCTTTTTCATTAAAAGATAAAGCTAAAACATGGCTACAAAATTTAAGACTAGAATTCATTCGTGCTTGGGATGAAATGTAACAACAGTTTTTGAAGAAGTTTTTCCCATCTCACAGAACAAACTCTTTCAAAAGACAAATCACTACTTTCACTCAAAAACGAGGAGAAACATTTTACCAATGTTGGGATAGGTATCGAGACTTGCTTAGTACTTGCCCTCATCATGGTTTTGAAATATGGAGATTGGTTTCACATTTCTATGAAGGGTTAACACCTAAAGATAGGCAAATGGTTGAATTGATGTGCAATGAAACTTTTAAAGATAAAGACCCTGATGAAGCAATGGAGTATTTAGACTTGTTAGCTGAAAATGCTCAAAATTGGGACATCGCGGGTACTTATGAGGCACCGAGTAAAACTCAACCTCATACATCTAGTGGAGGTATGTACAACCTTAGGGAAGATCATGACCTCAAGCCAAGTTTGCATCTTTAGCTAGAAAAGTCGAGGCACTAGAATTGAAAAAGAGTGGTCAATTAAAATTTGTTGAAAACATTGTGTGTCAAATCTGTGAAACAAATGAACACTCAACCAACGATTGTCCAACCTTGCCTTCTTTTAAGGAATGTCTCCATGAACAAGCCCATGCTTTAAACAGTTTCCAAAGGGCCAACCACAATCTATATTCCCAAACATACAACCCTGGTTGGAGAAATCACCTAAATTTTAGTTGGAAGACTGAGAACAACAATGCACAAACTTCACAACCATCATTTTAAGCACACCACAATTTCCAAAATTCTTATGGATATGCACCTCCTTATGCTCCACCTCTTAGAAGAAATCTTAAGAAAACATTGCATGCATTCATTGAAAAGCAAGAGACAATCAATACTCAACTTGCTCAAAACATGACAGATTTTAAAGATACTCTTGCAAAATTAACATCTGCTCTCAGTTTCTAAGAGAAAGGTAAGTTTCCATCTCAACCACAACAAAATCCCGAGGGGCAATACAATACAAATGCAAGTAGTTCTGGAAGCCAACATATGGATCAAGTCAAATCAGTCACTACTTTGCGCAGTGGTAAGGTTATTGAAAAACCCTCTCTTGAACCTTATAAGAAAGATGATGAGTCAATCTTTGAGGGTAAGGAAGGGGTTGAATCTGAAAATTGCAAAGAAAAGACTGATTCTTCGCCAGCACTTCCATTTCCTCAAGCCGTGACCAAACAAAAGAAAGTCAATCACAACTCTGAAATTTTTGAAATTTCAAACAGGTAAGGATCAATATACCTTTGCTGGATGCTATTAAACAGGTTCCTTCTTATGCTAAATTTTTGAAAGATCTATGCACTGTAAAGAGGAAACTGAATGTGAAAAAGAAAGCCTTTCTAGCCGAACAAGTAAGTGTTATTCTTCAAAACAATAATGCTTTGAAATATAAAGACCCTGGTTGTCCTACAATTTCTTGCTTTATTGGAGAGCATAAAATTGAAAGAGCCTTACTTGATCTCGGTGCTAGTGTGAATTTACTTCCATATTCAGTTTTTCAGAGTCTCAATCTAGGTGAGTTAAAACCAACTTCTATAACTCTTTTACTTGCCGATAGATCTATAAAAGTGCCTAGAGGAATAATTGAAGATGTGTTAGTACAAGTCGATAAATTCATTTATCCTGTGGATTTTATTGTCTTGGACACACAACCTGTTGAAGTATGTAATTCATTTCCTGTTATTTTAGGACGTTCATTTCTTGCAACTTCTAATGCATTGATTAATTGTAGGAATGGACTGATGAAGCTATCATTTGGAAACATGACATTGGAGATGAATATTTTCAATATTTGCAAGCAACCTAGAGATGATAATGATTTACAGGAAGTGGACTTTACTGAAAAATTAATTCATGATTAATTTCCAACCACTTCCAGTGAAATTGAGATTGATGAATCTAATAATTTGTAAATGATTTATTTTCAGGAAGAATCAAAGACAAGTAATTGGAGGCCACAAATTGAGGAATTGCCACCACGATCAATTAAGTCCATACCTTCAATTGTTCAACCACCAAAACCTGATTTGAAGCCGTTGCCATCCAATCTCAAATACTCATTTTTGGGAGAAAATGAAACTTTTCCGGTAATAAGCTTCTAAATAATGAAATCATTTATCCTATTTCTAACAGCAAATGGGTAAGTCCTACCCAAGTTGTACCCAAGAAGTCTGGAGTCACTATGATAACAAATGAGAACAATGAGTTAATTCCCACTAGAACTGTTACTGGTTGGCGCATGTGCATTAACTATAGGAAACTTAATTCAATGACTAGAAAAGATCATTTTCCTTTACCTTTCATGGATCAAATCCTAGAAAGAGTTGCAGGTCATGAATTTTATTGTTTCCTAGATTGCTATTCGGGTTACAACCAAATTAAAATTGCATTGGAAGATCAAGAGAAGACTACTTTCACATGTCCATTTGGTACTTTTGCATATCGTAGGATGCCTTTTGTATTATGTAATGCACCAGCCACATTTCAAAGATGCATGCTTAGTATATTTAGTGATATGGTTGAACATTTTCTTGAGATTTTCATAGATGATTTTTCTGTTTTTGGCGATTAATTTGATGATTGTTTGACTAACTTAGAAAAGGTTTTGACCAGGTGTGAAGAGAAGAATCTTGTGTTGAATTGGGGAAAATGTCATTTTATGGTAACAAACGGTATTGTACTTGGTCACATTGTTTCATCAAAAGAAATTGAGGTTGACAAATCTAAAATTGAGTTAATTGCAAACTTGCCAACACCAAAATCTCTTAAAGATGTTAGATCATTCCTAGGACATGCTGGTTTTTATAGAAGGTTCATCAAAGATTTTAGTGTAATATCTAAGCTTTTAAGTAACCTTCTAACAAATGATATTATTTTTGAATGGACTAAACATTGTGAAGAAGCCTTTGTTAAACTTAAAAACTTGCTTATTTGTGCTCCTATCATTCAACCTTCTGATTGGTCATTACCTTTTGAAATAATGTGTGATGCTAGTGATTATACCGTAGGTACTATTTTGGGACAAAGAAAAGATAAGAAACCTTATGTAATTTACTATGTAAGTAAAACTTTAAATAGTGCTCAAACGAATTATACCACCACTGAAAAAGAATTACTTGCAGTAGTATTTGCATGTGAAAAATTCAGATCTTATCTTGTTGGCTCACCTGTTGTTGTTTTTAGTGATCATGCAGCATTGGAATATCTTCTTTCTAAGAAAGATTCTAAGGCTAGATTGGTGCGGTGGATTTTATTACTTCAAGAATTTGATATCACAATCAAAGATAAGAAAGGCAGCGAAAATGTTGTCGCAGGTCACTTGTCAAGATTGACACCTGAGCTATGAAAGGAACTTGATTTGTTGTTAACATAAGTTATAATCATGAATGCTTGACGAGATTTACAAGTACTAGCATTAATCGAATAAGATGACTAATATAATCATGTTAACAATCTATAATCTGATTGGAACCTCCTTTGTGTGTGGTTTCTAATTGAATAATAAGAGTTTATACTATACTTGTTTGACATACCATTAGTGAAACCTCTAACCTTGACATTTGTTATTATTATTGTTTAATCCTTACATTAATTTTCCATCTCCAAGTTCTCATCATCTTCTTCTTTTTCTCTTTCTTTATTATTATTATTATTATTATTATTACTACTACTACTATTATTATTATTATTATTATTGTTGTTGTTGTTGTTGTTGTTGTTGTTGTTGTTGTTGTTGTTGTTATTGTCATTGTTGTTATTATTGTTATTACTGTTATTATTGTTGTTGTTGTTATTATTATTATTGTTGTACTATTGTCGTTTATAATTTGTACAATTAACCTCCTTGTGGTTCGACCCCGGTCTTACCGGGTTATTTATTACTTCAACACTCCTCAATTGGGAGAAGACATCAATCTTTTAGTCGTGTCAATAATGCACTTGTTCTTGTGGGATTCATGTGGTCTTTAAGTGTTTTAACATGGTTATTCTTATTATTCTCATTATGAAGTGATTAATTATCTTCTTCGGTCATATTTTCTGAAAATGATGAGGATACCCTACAAAGTTTATCACTTAATGTACGTAACCACACTCTCATACACGTGTAGGAATAGAATAAAAGGAAGAAGAAAATAAAAGAAGAAGAAATAAGAGAAACGAAACAAAGTTATATACAAGAAAAGTGAAAATTAAAAATAAAATAAATATTATAATTTGTACAAGAACTTACCTCCCCGGCAACTGTGCCAAAAACTTGACATGACTAAAAGATTGATGTCTTCTCCCAAGTGCAAGAGTGTCAAAGTAATAAATAATTTCGCAAGACTAGGTTCGAACCATATAGAGGTTAATTGTATAAATTATAGATAATAATAATACAACAACAATAGTAACAATAATAGTAGTAGTAGTAATAATAATAATAAAGAAGAAGAAGAAGAAGTCGATGAGAACTTTGAGATGAAAGATTAATGTAAGGATTAAACAATAATAATAACAAACGTCAAGGTTAGAGATTTCACTAATGGTATGTCAAACAAGTATAGTATAAACTCTTATTATTCAATTGGAAACCACACACAAAGGAGGTTCCAATCAGATTATAGATTGTTAACATGATTACATTAGTCATCTTGTTCGATTAATGCTAGTACTTGTAAATCTCATCAAGCATTCATGATTATAACTTATGTTAACAACAAATCAAGTTCCTTTCATAGCTCATTTGTCCGTTATACCATACAGTATGGGCTATGAGAGTGCCAAGCATTTGTTGTACCAAGTGTTATACAACATAAATCTAGATTAGTCATTTAACAAGCAAAGTATTAAAGAGTGAACAAGATAACAAATACAAAACATGTTATTATCAAACATTAAATTCCATATTAAGTTTACACTATATTTATTCTTACACTATTAGTGTAACCTTTTCATCTTGACATAATAAACTTAACTAAACATAATAAAAGAAAAAAAACTAAATAAGAACATAAATAAGATAAAAGTTAACTAAGTAAAGAAAAGGAAATGAAAAGCATAAACAAGACATTAATGAAAATAAAACTTAAAAATATAAAAAAATACAAATAGAGAAAGCAAAAGCATAATCTTGATCTAGAGACCAAGATGCCTAAATGTATGGCAAATGCCTCCTTTTATAGGCTAAAATTGAAAACTATTAATTTGATGACTAATTGATGAGTGGGTGGTCAACTCTTGACTTGGTAACAATCCTTATCTTCTTGTGTCTGCCCAAAACATCATTGATAACGTCATAATTAGAACCATGTAAAAACATGAAAGTTGTAGGAAATTATCTCAGCTTCTAGGAAAAAAATGGAGGTCATTTGGACTTCTAGAACTCCAGATATGGGCCAAATACTGAACAGTGTTTGGGCTGTAGGACAGATTCATACTTCTTCATTGTTGCTACAATTTGGACTTGAAAATGACCTTAATAAATCTTGGGCTTCATATAAAAGTTGTAAGCCTATGTCTTACCTTTCCATCCATATAAAATAGACCTAAATCTGAGATCTACAGCTCTAGATATGACCCAATTACCGAACAGTATTCCGGTTTGGACTGTACTGACATCTCTTTTCTAAGTTTGACCATCTCTTTATCCTTTCAATTTTAGTTCTTGAACTCATCAATCAATTCTTTTATTTATGTGATAGGCCTGCATTTAAAATGAATATTTACCATAAATTAAAGGTATCTTATATTATTAGATTTGTTAGTATTAAACATGCTTTAGTTAAGGAGTTATTGATACTTTAAGTGCAAAATGATGATATAAAACCTTGATAAAAATGTACTTTTAAGTATTAATCAATAACTTTGTGTCTTGATGCACAATAAATTTTTTAGTAGATTTTTTTTTTTGTTAATTGATGTCTTTTAATTCTTTTACTTGTTATTATACTCGCATGAAAGATTTCAAGGTAATGCTCTATATAAACGAAAAAGACATTCTGAATGCATTTTGTGGTATCGTATATATTTTTTTAATTACGAATGGAAAGATGATTTTTAATTAAGAGTAGTCAACATTATTAAAAACATAAGCAAAAAGCTGATATTTTTTAAAAGGAAAAAAAGATAGATTCATGTGTAAATTTTTATCTTGATTGTTCTTTTAATTTTATATATTTTATTTTATTTATCATCAAGGCTAATTCTTCTCTCTAAGTATATATGATTTTTTTTGTGCAAATCAACTTATTTATCTAAAAATTGAGATGAGAAAAATTTAAAGATAAATTAAAACAATCCCTTAAAAGTATTAAAAAATTATAGAAACAATCCAAAAGCTTAATTAATATTAAAAAATGTTAACTAAATGATATAAAAAAATTTGTGAGAGAATATTCATTAAAAATTATTTTTTTATAAAAAATATAAAAACAAAATATAAAAAAGAGATCATGTGATGTTGGACTTAACAAGTTAGGCCTACATGCCTTATATACAAGGAAAAGCTTAGTTAGAAATGAGTATAATATGCCAGGCCCATTTACTAGGTTATTTTTTGAAAAGTGAACGATGCATCTGTTTCTTTTTATTATTATTTATTTAAATGAATGATATATTATCTGGCTTAGTAGATAATGAGTTATTTATTTCTATTGTTTTTAGTCATTTTTAAAGATAAAAAAATTCAGATATTTTGATTATTAAAATCTATTTTTAACTTTTTTTTATCTAAAAACACGTTGAAAACATCCAAAAATACTTACTGAACATATTTTAAAGCCTAAAGCATCCTCTAATATGTTTAAACATAAAAAATGAAACTAAATAAAAAATAAACTAACAAGTTTTATAGTAGTATTTTAGACATAACAAAAAAAACATAAATTAAAAAATTATTTATTACTTATAAGTTCAATGCTATTATTCTAAATGTAAGAATTGGGCCTAGATCCAAAATTATTATCTTAAGTTTTACTTGTCCTTCACCATAAATGTATGCATATATTTAAATAAAGACTTAGTATATAAGCATCATGAGTATAGTTTATCATAAAAATACAAGTATGAAGCAATTTATTTCTAAGTAAGTTGTTTTAAAGTGATTTTTATTTTTTACTTAGCATAATCACTTCCTTACATAATATTTTTTAATTGATTAATTAGGGTTTTATAATTATTATAAAATTAGATAATGAATGATTGTTTTCTCTTTTTTTTAACCTTTAATTTACTGAGACATCTCCTACAACAATTACTATTAATTTAGTATTGTCTTAATGATTTAGTGACTTCATTGATGAAGGTACATATCACGAAATAAAAAAAAAATATAATATTGTAATTGTATATAACACTTTATATTTCGAAGTTAGATACTGTTATTTAAGAAAATATGTATTATTACTAAAAATATTAAAAGAGTTGAATTTAAATCACTTGCTTACACTATTTAAATGAACATTGCTAGTGGTCTTTATATATATATATATATATATATATATATATATATAATTGATTTTAAAATAAATATTTAAAAAATAAAATATTAATAAAAAACTAGAATGTTTATTTAAGACCACGATAACCTCATAAAATGCAAAATAAAATAGAGTTATTAATTTTAATAAAATCAATGACTAGGGTTGTAGATTTGTTAATTAAGTTATGAAATCTAAATAAATTCATTATATTCTCATTTTAATATTTAAAAAGAATTGCATTTGAACTCACCAAATTAACTAAATTATATCTAGATAATTACACAATTTAATTTAGAATCCAAGTTATATAAAAAATCAGGTAAAGAGGTTTTAAGATTAACTTAATATGTTAGATTTAATAATAATATCAAATAATTTTTTATAATTTGAATATTATTTCATGTTGAATATTTTTGGATTGGAACGGCAACATTGTACAATCTAGTAAACTAGTAAAGTGCTATGAAGTTTAAAGCCAACAAATTGAAAATAAAATCCTTCAAATATAGGTTTTTTTTTTTTGCTAATAATCTTCTATTATTATTGTTTTTTTATATTTTTAAAGGAATTTAGAGAATTTTAATATGAATATATTAATCATAATTAAAAAAAACTACTGTAGGGGAAATAACACCAGTCTATTTAATTAGTCAAAGTAGTGGGTATTTCTTTGTCAAGCAACCATCATCCGAACCGATTTTATTTGCTGTCAGATAAGAATTAAGTGAAAAAACTCGTTGATTACTTGACTTTATGGTAATGAAAGATAATCACTAAGAAAAAGTCGTCACAAATATCACTCGTTTCAGTCGACTAAGGAAGGATCCTCAAAGTTCTCATGATTCGAAATAACCATGATTTTCAAACAACTAATTAACTAATACTTAATAATGTTGCTTGCCCACTCTCCCTCCTCCAATTTCCTATAGATAGCCCAAGGTTATCAAACTGGATTTTCTACCTGAAAGAGATAATTAATATTAATTTGATTCAATCTAGATAATATTATTTTACTTTTTATTAAAATAATTTTTATTTAATTGATCAAGTCACCTATTTGTTAACCCAAAAAACCATGTTTAATAACATTAAGATGGTGTTTGATACAGGCTTACATGGTCGTTAACTTCAGGATCCATGGTTGTACCATACCTTTGAAGAATAATAATTATTTGTTTTTTTATGTTTTTGGTTTTGATGTATATTTTTTTTTTAAATATTATTTTTATATATGATGTTTGATACTTTATGGTTGTAGCATACCTTTGAAGAATAATAATTATTTTTAATTTTTTTTTTATGTTTTTGGTTTTGATGTATATTTTTTTAAAAAATATTATTTTTATATATTTTGAAGGAAGAATATCTAACCAACTTGAATGAAGATTGGCTATAGACACTCCGAGAAAAAGACGAAATTGCATCTTGGGATTTGGTGGTGGGTGTCTACTAAGACGTGTGAAGAGCATCCATGTAAATGCATTCAGCATACCCAACACAATAATTCTGACTTGCTCCCTTGTTTGAACATACCTCGAAGCCCAAGGCAAAAGTTGCGAAAGCGTGTGGACCTCTGTGGAGGAACAGAGATGGCGTGTTATTTGCCTATTGGCGTTGCGCATCTTGGATCCCTCCATCAACATTTGCATTATAAAACTATTTTTAAAAAATTTTAAAATTATTTTATTATTTTATTTTAAATTAATAATTTAAATCATTTTATCCTACTAATATTAAAAATAATTTTTTAAATAAAAAATACTTTAACAGTAATCATACTATTCTTACCCAGCCACCATTCCCTTGTTTCTCTTTATACCATACATTCGTTTTATAATTCCTTTCTAAACAGATCATCATCCAAATTTATATGTACATTTTAAAAAAATTTATAAAATAAAATGCTCACAATTTACAGTGTAAGACACGCAAAAAAGAAGAAAGAAGAAATAATGTCATGATATTCAAGAAACCATGCTAGAGAGACTCATGATTCATCATGTCATCTTCAATGACATCAGCTAGAATGAAACATCGAGGAAAGGAGGAGAAGGCTTCCAAAGATGGCACCTTGAGCTATTTTACTGCTTTGAATGGGACAGTGCAAATCAAACAGTGTGCCTGGGGCTGAGTGAAAGCGCGTAAACAACAGGAAAAAGACATGGGATCGAGTCGCAAATCCTCTCCAGCACAGTACCATCAAGGAAAAACACACACACAGTGCAGTGAAATCCTTCATAACTCTTCCTTCTTCTGCTGGCGCAGTGAAATGGACATGGTTTCAATCCGACTTAGATAGCGTTTAGTTACTGTTTAAGAGGATAGAAGATATATATATCCATTGTGTGTTCCTGCATGCAATGGACATTTTATCTTACTTGGCATTGGATGACAATCGAATAGAAATTTGAAAGAGAGTTCCGGCTTCTTCCTCCAAAATCCAACTATACCCTAGCATGATTCCCGTTTATAAACTTTGTTTGAAAATCTGGATTCATCTAATGTATCAACTTGATAATTATAATCTAAATTAATCCAGTTTAAATAAAAAACAAAACAAAACAAAATAATTTTAATATTTCTAATAAAATCTAGGTTTAATCCTATTAAAATATTAATTTTGATTTGATTTGATATAAAAATAATTTTTAAATGATTTTTTAACCGGTTAGGAAGTAAAATGATAATAACTCTAGATATTTTTTTGAGCATTTATTCTTTAAAAATAAAAACTTTACTGTGAAGAGATTCATGGACTTTAAATTTGACACATTGACTAGTTTAAAATAATTGAATTTGATAAAGTTCCGAACTCACAAATGTTTACCTAGCATAAATCATGAGTTCTTACAGAAAAAAAAAACTTTTAATGAGGGTGATTATTTTTAATTTGATGTAATTTTTAATAAAAATATAATTAAATTGGTTTTTTAAATTAAAATTAATTTAAATTGATTAGTTTTAATTTTATTATTTTACACCAAAACTAGTTTAAACCGTTTTTTTAGTTTGGTTCAATCTTTTTTAATTTAACTTGATTTTTTTTAGATTTGAATTTAGTTTGATTCAGTTTTTTAGTTTTAAATTTATAAAACTAAAATCAAATTGGTTGGTTTTTTAAAATTTTAATTAATTTAATTGATTTTTTTTATCATTTAGTTTTTTTATTATATTTTTTAATCTTTTTGTTTAATAATTTTTTTTAATTTCTTTACTCACCTCTACACTTTAGCATGGAGCTCGTTCATCCGTCCATTATAATTATAATTTTAAATTGAGTGGTCCCCAGACAAGAAAATGGCACAACATCAATCGGTCTGGTACATAATAAGATACTAAAATATATTCAGTGTGGGTGAAAAAACACTTGTCAGAAGCCGGCTTGAGCAATTATTTTCATTAAAAGTCTAGGAAATTTTTCAATCGTGCAAACAACATCGGAGGAGTTTCGTTTTTATGAAATTTAATGGCATCTTACCCTACAAAGATGCTTCGTTTGGGCCACTCGACACCTACTCCTCACCTTGTATTCTATTTCGTCCCAATTATTCTATTTCCAGCTCTTTTTTACATATAAAATTAAATACAACTCTCGAATTTTATAAATCAAATTAGTTGCATATCAAAATTATGAGATTTACGTGTATTAAAATTGTTAAAATTTATAAATATTATATTTTAGTGACTTAATGTAATGAGCAATTATTTCCGATCTATAACCTCATTTTTGAGGTGTGAAATTAAAGTTATGTTATTATAATAATAATAATAATAATTTTAAGAGAATGGTAGGATATGGTGTTTTTTTTTTTAATTTTTGAATTTAAAGTCGGGAGGCATTCATTAATTTTTTTCTTGATGCCCTAGATTGATGTGAAGAATGTGTATTTAAAATAATTAAAGAAAAAATAGTATTGAATGGAAAAACAATTAATTGAAATATATATATAAATCACAAATTTATCATATCAAGACATTTTAGGTTTTTCTTAGGAAAACATATTTTAAATATATATATATATTAATTAAATCTAATACATGCTCAAAAAATTCACTTTCCAATACAAAACGACCATTATCTAAATCTCTGTAAATGAAAATCATAGTAGACATTATCAAGGAGGAGAAAAAATAATAAGAAGATATTCATTTCATTATACACAAGTCAAAGCTAAACGTTTGAGCCCAAGGCGGCGTCCAACGAGTGCCCACACGCTGCCCCACTTAAGCGACTGAAAATCGCCGCCTGTTTTCTGCATGAGACAACCGCCACGTAGCTTTTTAATCATCCACCGCTGATTTTAGCACCGAGTTTGCTGAGGCATCGACTCATCCTGCCCTCGTTCAATATCCATCTCAGTCGTCCCCGACTCACCACCGCAACTCACAGAGCTAGCCACGTTAGGAGACGCAGTGCCTCTTCTTTCCCTACTTAGCATCCTCTTAAACGACAGCATCCGACTCATTGGCGATCTAAACGCGTGACTCGCTGATGGTGACTCAGTGTTTGACTCATCCTCAAAATTCCCATTTCTTCTAGGCACTTCGATGGTCACCCCGAAAAGCTCCACGCGTTTCCTTCTGTCATTAAATGACGACGTAGAAGCCGAACCCACACTATCCTCCTCATGCTGACGCGTGGAACCCGTACTGGAACTCGAACCCGGTACAGAAATCCCGTAACCTGAACCCTCTTGAACCGGGTTTTCCGTCACCGGCTCAACCGGAGAGCGACAGAGAGGACACGTGGAGTGAGAATGAAACCACATATCAATACACTCGATGTGGAAACTATGATTACATTTAGGCAAGGTCCGACCCGTCTCGTTCTCTTGAAAATCGGATAAACAAACCGCACACTCCATCGAATCTTGGTGGGTTTTTTCTGAATACACAAAAACAGGAAGCGATTTTAAGACGGTCTCTTCAAGGCCACGTGTGACTTCAGTTGTGACAATGGTAGGGTTGTGGGCAGAGTCGACGTAGAATACAAGATGGTTACGGCGGTTGCGGGCATGGCGGATATGGCGCCGCCGTGCGCGGATGAGGTACCAGCGAGCGTAAAGGTGCAGACAAACCATTAAAATGATAACAAGGAAAAGAATAACAACAGCACTTAGCATTATCTTGCCACTTAATGCATAGCCTTCTCTATATTCCTTTGGTGGATCTCCCAAGTCCGAGTCCATTTCTTGATTGTGGGTATTAAGACAGTTGCTGAGTCTATGGAATTATAGGAGTAGAAGAAAGAGAAAGTGGGTTAGCTTGTAAATGATGAACAGGGAATGTTTTTGGAGTTGGTACTTGAAGTAGAGAATTAATAACAGAGAACGATTCATGCGTCTGTGTGTCTATATATATATATATATACTAGAGAACGATTTCTGCGTCTGTGTGTAGATATATATATACAGAGAGAGAGAGAGAGAGAGAGAGAGGACCTAGGCTTCCAGGACGCTTCCAGGTATGCCTGGGCATTTTTTATTAGATGTCAACTGCGTGTGCCTAGCCTATCCACCAGCACTTACTTTTTCTTTTCGTGTGTATTTTGTTGGTGTTTTTAAAATCTTTTCATTGATTCTTTTTATTTAATATTGATTGATTTCTTCTATGTTATTTTTTAAATTGTTTGGCTTAGTTTTATTTTTTATACTATTGATTGATTTTAGATTATTTTAATTTATCTCTAGTTTTTAATCTTTTTTATGTTATGCAAATCATATTTGTATGATATATTAATAACATAGAAATCCTTTTTATTCGCAACGAAAATTAACTTATGATATTTTAATATAAAGTACATGAAAAAATATAAAATAAAAATAATTATTATTTTTGTAATCATTTAGTAGAAATCATTCTCCTTTTTTTAAGAGCATTAATTATTTTGCTTGTTTTGGGAGAAGTTTGGTAAAACAGAGGGAAAGGATACTTGTAGAGCATTTAGAAGACCTCGATGTCCACCCAAGAACAGCTTCAAAATGTAATTGCTAATTACGTTATAGTGTTAAATTCTTCAAAATATTAAATTGATTTTATGGGTTTTATATATATATATATATATATATATATTTGTGTTTAGCAATCGTGTTGGATCCCACGCAAATTATTGTTTTTTTTGCCAATATCTAAATAGGGGTTTAATTAAAGAAAAATAGAGTTTGGTAGCCAAATAGGATCAAAGTTGCAATATTTAAAGGTGTAAGGACCAAAATGAATAGGCACTTAAACTTTGAAGGCATAATTGACTTAATCAGGGGTGAAATTGTAAGACTTGAAAGTTTAAAGGGTCATTCGAGGGCTAATTTGAATAATTACGAGATCAAGGACCAATATATAAAGCGCGTGAAATTTGGGAGAACATGCAATTGAACACTCCAAGGGTTAAATTGAAAGGATTGTTAAAGTTTTGACCAATTGAGGTTTTAATTGCTAGATGTATAAGATCAGAGACTAAATTTGAATTAGGGAAATTTAAACCCTAATTGAACTTTGGAAAACAACGGCCTCGTTTTATTTGAATCTAAAAAAAGAAAAAGATCTCAAGTGAAGACGTGAGTTTCACCAAAAAATATTTGAAATGTCTATACGACGCCGTTGGGAGAAATAAAAGCGGCAGCATTTCTTTGTCTCACCGCATGGCTATACTGGAGGTGCTTTAATGGCTCTCGGGCATGTTTTGGACAAAAGGTTCTCTCTCTCACGCGTCCCTCACCCTATAACGAACAGTCCACTCTTTTCATCAGATCATTTACTTTGCTCCCATTCCTCCCAGTCTTTAAACTCAGGCAAATAACAGGTATTGTTTACAAAAAAAACAATGGTGATGTCTTTCTGGAGATCAATGGTGATGATCTCGCCAAACCAAAGATTCATTTGCCCATAGCTACTTTCGCCTATAAAAGACCCCTCGAAGAAGGGATTGCAAGAAAAAAAGAAGGAAGGAAAGAAAGAAAAAGGGCGAGGCAGTGAGTAGTTCCTGGAAAAGAGCTCTCAAGGTTAAAATTGAGAGAAAACACAGTAGAGAGAGATAGTAGGAAGAAAAGAAAGTGAAAAGGAAAGAAGAGAGTTTACAAGAAAAAAAGAAGGAAAGAAAGAAAAAGGGTGAGGCAGTGAGTAGATTCTGGAAAAGAGCTCTCAAGGTAAAAATTGAGAGAAAAAACAGTAGAGAGAGATAGTAGGAAGCAAAGAAAGTGAAAAGGAAAGAAGAGAGTTTTACAGGGAGGGGTATTAAGGAAACAAAAAGAAGGAAAAGAGGAATGGCGTGAAAGAGAGACATCAGTGAATTAGACTAAAAAATAAGAGGAGGAGCAAACGAAAAAAGGAGTCTTACCATGGCAGTTCATCCATAGCTAAAGGTGGTAGTTTGGTTTAGTACTCATGCTGCTGTTTTGATAGGACCCAGCATATGTATAGCTAAAGGTGTAATCTTATGTGGTTCATTTTCTTCTTTTTCCTTTTCTTTTTCTTCCCTATACGATCTCATTGAATGTGATAAATAGCCATGAGACTTCTTAGTTTAGAGAGAAACCTGTTGTTGGTTCTGTTTCCTCTGCTTCAGTTTTGGCATGGATTTACTTCCACAGCATTGAGGTATCTTCCTACTAATTAAAAAGCATGAGATCTGTGCTTACCACCTTTCATTCCTTTTGCTTCACATATGATTATTTGTGTTAAAGGCCTGCCAACCCTTTTTGTTCTTCATGAAAAAGCTTTCGAGATAGAAGAGTTGATGTTATTAGTCTGTACCTATGCTCGTTTTTTTTTTTTAAAAGGGTAAAAAAATGATGCCTTCCTTTCAAAAAAAGGGTAAAAAAATGATGCCTTCCTTTCTGTGTTTTGGTTAGTTTGGTATCCTAAAGAAATGGTAAAACAGTAGGATAGGAAGAAGTCTGCAGCAACTTGGTCTCTGGGTGAAGGTTTTAACGTGCATGATCGATGCGTATATGAAATTGTCAGTGCATATATTTTTAAGAATGAATTTACATGGTGTGTGGGGGTATGAACTGGAGTTTCAATATTTACGGCCCAGTAGATGTGCATGATATATGGTATTGTGTGTTTAACATGTTATAGAAATAGATTTTATATTATGTGGATAAACAAAGAGAACATCAGCCCACCTTGAATCAATATATTTAGATGTTGGAAGAAAGACTTGAATGGAAACTCAAAATTTATACGTGTGTATGTGTGTGTTGGCAATTCAGTAATTTGTATTATATAAAATAAATAATTTTTTATTTTTAGAATGAATTAATTATGCATGACACTCATAACAAGTTATTCATTTAATTTGGATAAAAAGTAGCTTTTTAAAGTATACAAACATTTTGATCTAAAAATATGCCTCTTTCAAATTCTACAAACACTCTAAAGAGATGTACTTTTTAAATTATCTAGACATTTTAGTCTAAAAGGATGTTATTTTTCTTATAAATATCAATTTGATATGATAAGAAATCAATTAAAAAAAATATTATTTTTTTCTTATTTTTTTCTACAAACTCTTTGATTATGTTAATTATTTTATAAATTTAAGACTTTCTTATATCCTAAATATATATTGCTTTAACCTTACAGCAAATAGAGCTGGAACGATTAATACTTTAAAGATAATAATCTTTATACCTCAAAATCTGTTTGCTATATCCATTCACATAATAAATTTAAGGTATTAATATGTAATGGAGTACTTGACTATGATAAGTTAAGAGTTTGTGAAACTGGATTGATACGACCCAAGTAAGGTCAAATTCAGATTTCGATGTAAAATTTTGTACCATCCAGTTTAAATCTATTTAGCATAACTTCAAATTAAATTCAATGTAAAATTTTATACCATCCAGTTTTAATCTATTTAGCATAACTTCAAATTAAATTGTTGGATTGAGCTTAAATTATACCAGAAGAGTCTAGAGGTATTTTTCTATGTTGGGATAAACATTTTAAGTGAGTCAAAGTTCGTGAAAGCAAGATATAGATCATAATAAGCTATATAAATTTTGTTATTTACTTTCTTTTAACTTATAAATTTTCTATCCTGTAAGGATTTTTTTTCTTACAAGGATGTAATAACTTGTGTTGAAAATTTTCTAGTTAGACAAGAACATTTAATAGGCTATAAGTGTCGAAATTCATGAACTTCTTGCTATGATAATAAATTTGACTATTCTTTTTAACCAATGTGATGTTGTTGATCTAAAACACACCTATAATAGTTTTTATTACGATTAGATATAATATAAATGGTTTCTATTATATTTTTTTAGCTTGCTAAGTAAAATTAAAAGAAGTCTATTTCTAAAATTATAAAAGTACACTTTATCAGATTTGGGGAAGTCTATAAAGGCATCATATCCTTATAAAATGGGAGTAATATCTGTCAAAAGTGAAGCATTTCCATTCAGGATCCTAAAATCCTATTAAAGCTTGAAAGCATGATTATTGAATCTTAGTTGTAAGCAATTACACGATATCACCATAATGTTTCTCAAAATTAGATTGGTTATGAAAAAAAATCTTTTCCAACAATCTAATAACTGATTCACACCCAGAGATCTTTCATCCAGCTTCACATGTTCATGTTCAGGTAATTAAAACTTGAATCTAGTCAACAAGCAATCCCTTACATTCCATTAATCCTACTATAACCCAACCTTCATATCCATGATGGTTATATGCTCTATCATCTCACATTTTCTATAAGGGTCGATAAAGATATAATAAGAACACAATATATAAAGTGAGAGCACGTATGTAAATGACATGTTATTAAGTCATGTCCTAAAAGGTCCGTTCTATTAGATTGAATATAACTCATAAAGGTTTAGGCTTGGTTTGTTCATCCATAGAGATTTTTCAAGCTCTTGGATCATCCAAATTACCAATGAAATAATCTAGCCATTTAACCTTATGCACCTGGTTTAGAGATATAATCCATATAACCAAGCATATACGGTGGGTTTAATCTGAGCAAAAGTTCAAGTGAGCATCAATAGACATAAGCCATTCTTTCCACCGAATCTTTCTTTCTATCTTTAGAATGGATGATTTCGAGTCCAGAGGTTTTATGGATTTTGCAGTTATTTATGTGAAACTCAAATAAATAACATGCATGCATATCCAAACCAACATGTAAAATATTAAAATTGAATTAAATGAATTATAATAAACAAACATGAATAAAAGTATGAAATAAAGAATGCAAATAAAATAATTAATTGCTGAAAAATAAATAACAATCAAGGACATAAACATATAAAATTGGCTTAACTCAGTCCCTAATGGAGTCACTATATTGTCATACTGAGAATCAACGATGAAATGGTTTTGGGAAAATAAAGTAATTTTTGGAGTCGTTACTTAGTAATTAAGAAAATTAAAGAATTTAAAATGTACAATAGTTTATTTAAAGATCGGGTATCGGGTTAGCTATGCATAAAGAAAGGTAGATATCGCCCTTATCACATCCTTTCAAATGAAAAGTTATTGTTGCTTGTGTTTTTTTTTCTAAATTGTTCTATCTAATAAAATTCTGAGCTTATTTATTGTTTATTTATTTAAATTTAACACTAGTCTTTAAAATAAAAGATTTGTTGAAAATTGATGATAACCCTATAATTGAAGATTTTACTGATTTTTTCTTACATTTAAATAAAGCTGCTTTTTGTTTTTCAAAAACCAATGAAGGTCTAAATTTTCCTAATTCAACTTTGAAAAACACGATGAAGTTTTATTTAAGAATAAAAAAAATTAAAAATCAACAAAGTGTCCAATAATGTAAGGACATTTTGATTTTTTTATCATCTTTGGTAATTAAAAAAAGAGAAATATTTTTTAATCTCTTTTTTCAAAACTAGTAATTAGTGAGTGAACCCTATATATTTTAATTTTGGTAATAATAATTGGTAATTAGGGTCTGCTATTCCCCCAACGGCTAATTATCCACTTTACACATCAAGGCCCGAGCCCCCCCCAGCCCCAAACCCAAAAAAAAGGTCCTTCGCATTGGAGCTACCACGAAGAAAAAATATCAAACAAGTCATCATGCTATCATATCATGATGAAAATCAGTGACGAAATGATTTTGATAAAATAAAGTAATTTTTAACATCATTATCTAATAATTAAAAAAATAAAAATTATAAAATATATAATGACTTATTTAAAAATTAAATATTGGATTAGTAGTGTATAAGAAAAGGTAGACACTATTTTTATCATATTTTTTTAAATAAAAAAGTTATTGTTACTGTTTTGTTTTAATTATTCTATGTAATAAAATTCTAACCTTATTCATTGTTTATTTATTTAAATTTAACACTGATCCTTAAAAATAAAAAAACTTATCAATAATTAATGATAACCCTAGAATTAAAAATTTTAGTGATTTTTTAATATTTTTTCTTGCGTTTAAATAAGACTGTGCCTTTTTAAAAAAAATCAATTGGGGTTTAAATTTTTCTAATTCAGCTTTGGAAAATATGATGAATTTTTATTTAAATGTAAAAACAAAATTAAAAATCAACAAAGTCTGCCGTTATTCATGGACATTTTGATTATTTTTTTAATCATATTTGGTAATTTAAAAAAAGAGAAATATTTACAGAATGCTATTTTTAATCTTTTTTTTTTAAAACTAATAATTAGTGACAAAACCCTATATGTTTTAATTTTTGGCAGTAATAATTAGTAATTAATAACTAATAATTAGGGTTTGCTATTCCCCACGGCCAATCACCCACTTTGAGCCCAAGGCCCAAAAAAACCACATATTTCTTTTTGCTCGCCCCCCGTCCTCTCACAAGGATGAATTCACAACGATACTCTTGCTAAAGTAATTTACTGACCCCTCCTCTCCTATAAAGCAAACCGACAATTAAAAGTCCTGCGCTTCGGTGCTACCACAAAGCAAAGATGTCAAACAAGTCCCCAGTTTTTCCCATGCCAGAACCTCACTTCAGCGACTATGGCTTTGACCCACAAATTGATTACTTTGAGGTTTGTTTCAATCTTTATAATCAGTCCTTTATATATACTCTTAATTATTTGATGTTTTGAAGTGACCCCTTTTTCTTTTTAATTTCCATATAAATAAGTTGTCGGAGGAAGCAAGAAATCGCAAGAGAAAGACTATAACAGCAAGGTTTTCCGTTGACTCTTTACACTTCAAGCTCCGAAAGCCCATTTCAAATGAAGAGTCTGCAAGTAGAAAGGTCCACAAAGCCAGCAAGAAGAAGAAGAAATGGTGGAGAAATGCAATGTTGTTCTTTAAGTGGAAGTGTATCCACAGTAATCACAAAGATTACTATCTTGATCATGAAGAAGATGTGCTCGAAGCAAGGGCTAGAGCTTTCAGTGCTTCAATCTCAGGATCTGTTTATTTAATTGATAGTTTAAGTGGGTCAAGTACTCCTTCCAGGTCCACTAGCGGACCGTCTTCAGGGCCTCTAGCTGGAACCTTGACTCCTGCAAGAAAAGGTGATATGGAGATACCTTATTTGAGCCTGAGGGAGCTTAACATGGAGCAGCAACAGCATAGGAGTTCTACTTCTGCTAACCCAATATATTTGGTCACTTAAAATAAAACTTCCTCCAGTATTGTATTATCGGGTCTGTTAAGTGACTAATTACTTGTTGGGTCTTTTAGTTTTATATTCTTATTGTCATCTTTTCAGCTAGTGCAAACTGCAAAGGTGTTTGATCCCTTTTCTTTTTCATGAGTGTTCGTTGCTCCCCTCCCTTTATTGATTTCTGCAACTAATGGAGAAACCCAGTTGTTTGACTATTAAAAGCCTGTTTGTTTAAAGCTTCTCAGCTACTTTTTGCTTAAAAAGCAGGTTGAAAAGCTTAAACAAAACGGAAACGGGCACTCCGGCCCGAATGGTTTTGTAACAAAAGGTGCTTTAAGTCATCGTTTCCCTTTGGGGTATTGTCTTTCCCATCTGAATTGTTGCACTTACACTTTTTCTGAGTTAACTACTGTTTGTGTATTGGTATTTCTGATCCCAAAGGTTTAGCACTGCGCTGAGACTCTCTCGTGATTGCTTATTCATTGACTGCGGGCATCTTGTGAATGATGCTGAGAGGCCTCAGTGATGGATCTTGACTCTTTGTATTATCTTGTGAATGTTACACTATCCCATTTCATGGGGAGGATTGCAGGGTGGTTTTTACAATGTCCATTCCACTTTGGATTGTGATTTTTGAATTAAGCCATAGCATTTTGGCTTCCTGGTAGAACCAATGGCGCAAGCTCATGTTTGCTTGCGGTGGACGGAGATTCAACTTGAGTAGTCTACGTACTATGTGCCTGTTGAGTGTGGGGCCTAAAGAACCCCCACCCACCCACCCCCCCCCCCCCCCCCCCCCCCCCAATCATGTGGAGAAGAGGGCTGATAAAACGGCTAGTTTTAAATCCCGAGCCACATTTTCTAGTTTGAACAACCAAAAGAATACCAAGAAAAATCTCATAGCACAAGCCACAGTTGTCATACCTAGTATGGAGAATGTATTGAGTCAACTTGTGGTCCGGCAAACTTGAGTTAATTATTTTTATCAAAATAATTTAAATTTTTTAAACTTTTTTAAACTTGATTTGATAAGGTTTGGATTGGTTTGGAGGGGTTAACATGCATGATCTAGTCTCAGGTTTAATAATTAAGACACTAATAAACGAGTAATGTAACTTTAAAGGATCAATCTGGTGATAAAGAAGATTTAATTCCTTATTTATTTTCTGAAGTTTAAATCTTGGAATTAATATAGAAAGGGAAATGGAGATTGGAGATCCAGGTTGACAGAGAAAGGTAAGGGGGCTGTGACTTGTGATTGGTGAAGGGTCGGCATCATCGCATCGCCAAGAACACACAAAGGTCCAAAACAAGGAGCGGCGGCAGAATCCTACATGTGCTTCCATTTCAATCAAGCATCCCTCCTCCTCTCTTCTGCTCCCCAGTGTTCTCTTTGACCTTGTCCTTTTCCCCCAGCAACGTGCCTTTGTCAGTTGGAATTTGGATGAGCCACTTATTAAGGTCAATATGTTTACGTTAATTGGAGTTGCGTTTTTATATGGATTTTAATGAGCATTTTATCTTAAATTTTAATTAAAAAACTATAATTTATAATTTTTTTTAAAGAAACAATTTCTCATTAGATTTTAAAATTTATTCTTTGATGAACTTATTACTTATAATCTATAATCCAAATATTTCTTTTTAACCCTTTTGGATTTAAATTAGAATGTTGATATTGAAATTATAGATGGCAATCCGTTTGCTCCTTGAAGTCCAGATTAAACTCTCTCTTTTTCTCCTTTTAATTGTATAAATTAATTATTGTTTTTGAAGCCTGCAGATTGTAGCACATAATATTTGTCATATTCATGATGGAACCCATGACTAAATTAGCTAATATTCTATTTTGTCAATTTCTAAAAGATATAAATAAAAAAATTATGTTATCATAAGAAATGCTTAATTTTAGAGAGTTTCTTTTAGGAATTTTTGTCTTTGATTGTTAGTGTATTTCTAAATTGTTCAATCAAGTTTTTAACTATCATATTTTTAGGTAAATATTATATATTATATCAATTTAGATCTGTATTTTGGGTGAATATTGAAACTTTGAATGATGACTAATTTTTTTTAAAGAATAAAAAATCATTTTTTTATGTGTTTTAAGATAAAAATTCTTGCAGATGCTAATAAAAATCAAAATTCACTTTTGAAAATAAATTTGCAATTTTTCCAAAGTAAAAAAGTTGTTATTTTTTTTTGTTATTACCAATTTTTTACCTTACAAAAATTTAAGAAAAGAAAAAAAATCCAAAATACAACAGAACATACATGAAGAAAACCTAAAAGATTGACCAAGATCGGAGGTGAAGGACTTAAACATATAAAATTGGCAATGATAATTCAATTCTGATTGACAAAAGACTCCATTGGTGAAAATATTTTTATTTAGGGAAAAAAATATAAATTTGAATAGATAATGATTTAATGAGAATTTTAGAAGACTTAATTACAAGAAAAATTAATTTTTGAGTCAATTTAGATTTCAATTGGAAAAAATTAATGTCTGAAGGTCAATTTACAATTTCAAAGAGTTAATTTGGTCAAATTAAGGGCTTAACTGCATAAATATTAAAGTTTAATGGTCAACTAGGGATTTATTTAAAGAAATCAAAGACTAAGAGCCAAACTGAAAAAGACACATGAATGCATGAGTTGAAAATTATCATATTAGGGGCTAAATTGAAGAAATTAAAAGTTTATTGATCAATTGAGAATTAAAATGTATAATTTTATAATTAAGGACTAAAATGTAATAAGTGATCAACTTTAGGGATAACAATTAAGTTTAACAGGGTGGGGGTGGGATTGTATGGAATTAAAATTTTTTGAGATAATTATTAGCGCAATTAAAAGCAATTAGAAGAAAATAAAATATATTGTAATTTATCAAAATCCTAAATTAAAAACCCTAATTTTTAGGATTTAGTTTAGACAATGCATTATTTAGCCACTATGCATCTTCTTCTTCAACGATGATGATATCAGAGTTGCTTTAACGAAACCTTGAAAGTGGATAATTCAATCATTGATGGTTGTTATACTCATTTCATAAAATCACTAATTTGTTTTTGTGTGTTCACACTTCAAGCTTTCTTAGTGAATTCTTATTTAAGGTTGGTCATGTTTCTCTCAAGATTAAAAAGCTAGAAACTAGTTTCTTGGTCTTCAAGTTTTGTAAAACCACCAAAATCTTCAAAACTAAGTTTGTTGAAAAAATAACATTGTAAAACCAACATAAGTACAAAGCTTAAAATTGTAAAACATACCCAAAATCCTTTCATTTTGATAAGAGGGTCATGCTTTGATGAGAGAGGATCAATCTTTGATTGAATCCTAACTTGAAACCCTATAAATACCCTTGGAAAATCAAGACAGAAGAGAACCAATCTTCTAATCTAGCGGGTAATGTTCATGAGGCACACTTCTAGCTTTTCATTGCATGTTCCAATGGTGTTTTGAATTTGTTTTTAGTGATACATTGTATTGATCATGCATTTTTTTATTAATACATGAAATGTTGCTTTCTTTGTTTAATTTTGATCTGAGTTGTTTATTACTATTTACTAGATGTTTATGAAATGTTTTCATATTTATTTTTCTGAAATAAAATGGTTTTTATATTCTATCAAATATAGCAGTTGGTGTTTGATGCTTTTTCTTGATTGATGTATTTTATTGGTTCCTGAGTTTGATTTGTGTCCTAAGTTGTTTAGGGAGTTAGTTTTGAATTGAAACTTGATGTTGTTGTTGGCTAACATTACAACTACATATATGAAGGTGGAATCTAATGCATGATTTTAATGATTTGATATTTTTTATTAGTTCTTTTGATTCAACTATGCTTGGTATTAATAATATGGTTTGTGAGGACCAAAAACAATGTATTTAGAGGCTAGGCCTAGAAGTCCAAATCTAGGTTTTGAAAGTAGTTCTTTAATTTCTAGAAATTTTCCATATTTTGGGTTCATGTTTTTTGCGTGAACTTTGTCTTAGCCTCTTATTTTGGAGTTGTTTTGGGTTAATTATTAGCACAAACATGTTACCTTGTCATCATTAACAAATAATCTAGGATTAAAATACATTAATAACATGTATTCATGTATTTAGATTTTAAGGTTTTCTCGACAGCCCAAACACTTTTTTATCAAATTGTGGCTTTTAAGTGTTTATCGAAGAAAATTAATGTCGATTCTTGATCTATGCATGATTACGAACAAAATCTTGCCATTAATTGCATGAAAACTTGTCTGGTTTATGATTTATATTTGTTGGGTTTCAATTGAATGTTCATCATATTCTTGGTGTTTGATCTATTTTTTTATCAAAAAGATTTTATATTTTTGTGTTTTTTTTTTTAGTTTTGATCTGTTTTTGGTTTAATTATTTATTTTGCATTAGTTCCAGTCAAACCATGGTTTCCAATTCGATTCAGGACTGAACTAATGTTTTTGAGTCAAGCCAATTAGCTTTGTTTAGTTTGTTACTTTTTTTGTGGAGAAATTTTTGGTTTGGGGGGTTGTTTGGTAAACATATCTTTATATCAATTTTGACAGTTTTGTTTTGAATAAAAAAAGTTTTTTTTTGCCAAATAAGCCCTAAATAAATTTCTAAAAATTTTAAAAAATTTCCAAGACCAATTTAAAATAATATATGGTTCCTTCACATCTTTCGCTAATAACGTTATTGAATATTGGAGTTGTAGACTTACATTATAAGATGCTAAATTCATTAAAATTCTTGCTTTCATTGAAATCTTGAAAATTTCCAAAATTTATAAAAAATTTTCTCATTTCAAAATTACAAAAATAAATTTTATTTGGTGTACATTTAGTCAAGTCTCTCAAAAGATAAAAGTCATATTTTGCTTAAAAATATACAAAAACATATGGTATGATTTGACATTTTTTATATATACACAAAAACTTAAAAAATATCTTTTTAAATATTTTTAGATTCAATAACAACACGAGAGAACTTGTCCAATATTTCAATAACCTTTAAAAATTTTAATTCATGAGAATTAATCGTCAATATTTTGATATAAATGTTGGACCTATAAGTAAGTTGACATCAAAGTACTAGAAATTAACCTGAAAATTCTCAAAATTATTTTGGGTATTAATCATTTTTAATTAAGACTATTTTCACCATAGTATATAAATTGTGAAAAATATTTTTGTCTTTTAAGATAGGTAAACCCTGTCAAGGCACCTATATGAATTCTTCATATAAAACGTTATTTGGGCAAATGAGCCTATAATGAATTCGTAATGCAAAATTTATTTATGAGAATAAATATTTATTCTAAATCATAGACGTATCATTGATTAAAAATTCATGTAGGTGTGCTGACCATATAATGCAACTTATCTCAAGTAAAGGGTGTTAATACATTTCCTAGCCATAATCAATCCTCCATCCTAAAATTTCATATAAGACAAGTCCATCTGGGTTTTTTAGTGACCTTAAACCAAACAACTAGATGGTGACTCTTTGATCTCAATGTTGCAATGTTGTACACATACGTGTGGTAAAATGACGACTCCACTATGCACTACCTTTATTTTGGGACAATTTTAGACTAGGCTTTATATGTTTTAAGTGGTTTATATGATTTGATTTGTTTAAATTTTTGCATTTGAATTATTCCTTTTTTATTTATTTATAATTTAACATGTTTTATCCTACTTATGCATACATGTTGGATATTGATGAATGTTTTCATGTATTACTAGTTTACTTGTGATATGTCACTTTAGAATGCATTTATATGGAAACTTTAGGTTAGGTGAGGGAGTAACAACATACTTTATAACTTTTAGTTAGGGTAGAAGTTTGTGAAATCATCCGACACTTTACTGAGTGCTTGGACTATTAATGATTGATATATTTATCATCCCATTATTTATGGAACATATATCCTATACGTAGGTTCTATGTCCTTTTACAAGGGACATTGAGGTAGGCATTATCTAATGTCAAAAAGTTCAACTGTTGTCCTAGTGAATATCCTCATGAAGGTAATGTAGTGTTGCATTAAGACTTGCTTAACCCTAAAAAGCATTTTAGGGTTAAGCACACATATAGAAACTTTAGGTTAAGTGAGGGAATAGTAGCATACCTTATGACTTTTAGTTACGGTTTAAATTTGTGAAACCATCTAACTCTTTATTGAGTACTTGGACTATTAGTGATTGATATATATATCATCCCACTATATACTAGGCCTCTATATTACCTTCACAAGGGTAACCACTAGGACAACAATAGAGCATTTTGAGATTAGATAGTGCCTACCTCAATGTCCTTCATAAAAGGATATAGAACCCACCTATAGGATGTATGTTTCACAAATAAACAGTGTTGCATTAAGACTTTCTTAACTTTAAAAGGCATATTGAATTGCAACATATAAGGCTGATAACATGACTGCTATTAAAGAGATGACTTCTATTGAATACGGGTTAGATTCTAAATCCCTACAACTGTTAAAAGAGGATTTCCTGATATTGAATGGTAGTAAATTGCCACCATTAGATATGTGAGTTGCTTCGAAAACAACTTAAAAAAGCTTATCTCACACATGAAAAGCATTCACAAGGATGAGTTTTTAAAGAAATATAAGAGGATAATGAAAATCATGAAGGTGTCCACGCATAATTCAATAATTAAAGCTTTGATGCATTTTTGAGACCCCAAGTATTGATGCTTTACTTTTAGGAATATAGACATGTGTCATACTTTGAAAAAGTATGATTTATTAACTGAATTCCCTTGAAATCTATATAAAGTCTATTTCTACTAAAGACACAACAAAGTGCTAACTGGATTGATTGAAGTGATTAGAGTTCTAAATCTCTATAAGATATTGGAGAAAAATGTTACTAAACTAAAGTGAAAGATGATTGAAGAGGTATTTAAAAGAAGAAAGAATGACTCTAGATTTGATGAAGAAAAGGGTAGAATACTTATTTTAGGAATCTTCAGTTGATGTTATTTGCAAACCTCACTGGAATAATACGTTTAGAGGTGGCTGCAACTTTTATTACATATAAAAAAAATCAGATAAATCTTACTACAACAATATTAATGGAAACTATCTTTTAAGATAGTTAAAGAATAGGAGTTGAAGGACCTGAGCGAACAAAACTAAAAAGTAAAATTGCAAGGAATCCCACAAAGAGAAGTGTAATGGAAAGCTCCATGAATGAGAGCAATAGATTGCTTGATGAGTTGTAGGCAAAAATGATGGGTACCTCTAATTGGAGTGACTAGATATGTTAATTATGTATCTACTTTGGTTGTAAGACAACTTAGAGGTATACAATATATGCCACAGATGGCCGGATTATCCCAATTCTTTAGATTATTCAAGGACCAATTTGTTTTGAAAGTTGTGGAGAACATAAAAAAAGATTGAAAGCTTCTGGTATTGGTGAAGAAGGAATTAAATGGTTTGAGAGATTCAGTTACTAGTCAAAAGTATCTGAAGTGGATAAATTTATCATTAGTCTTCATCCCCATTACTTTTACATTTGAAGTCGAGACTTTGCAAGTTGTTAAACCAACTAAAAGAAAGAAGATTAACAATAAGAAAGATTTAAGAGAACAACTGGAAAAGATCTGAATAGAGGTGTGTACTAGTAAAGCTCTTAGGATATCCCTCAAGGAATAACTCCTCATTAAAAAAAAATTAAGAAAGTTTGTAAAGCAACAGTTGAAGGAAAAAAGCATAAGAAGATCACGTCCTTAGAGAAGCAACTGAAAGAAGAAAAGGTGGCTAGAAACCAAGTTGAGATTGCCAAGAAATGGTTAATATGTCTTTAAGGACCTAAGTTGAGTTAAAAAGCCTGAATTGAGCAGTATTAAAGGCTATATAAGAAACATATAATGCTTGAAATTGAGCTAGTTGAAGCAAAAGTGAAAAAGAGATTGTTAGTGTCTTCAAAATTGATATGGATAATATAAGAGATGAGATCATCCTACTAGATAAAAAGCTCGAGAAAAAAAGGCCAAGACAAAACATTTGGAAGAAAAAACGGATTGTTCCAGTGCCACAACTAGATGATTGACACCAACAACAATCAACTAAATAGGAACAACATATTCCTTCTAGAGAAAATGAGAAACATGGATGAGCAGGTTGATCGAGCCTCTGTCCATGCTCGAAGAATCTGCCACAATGCCTAACAAGTTGGAAGGGATGTTCACTAATATCAGTAAAGCATGGTTGATATGATCGTCGGATGGGATCTCATGTTTGCCAAACCACACAGATTTTTGTTCTGGTTAAAAAGGATTGCTGGATAGAATCTCAGGTTAATCCAACTATGCATGATTTTGGTTGTGCTTAAAGGGGATCGCCGAATGGAATTTTAGGTTTAAAAAAGAAAAAAAAAAGGAGGGGAAGAAGAAAACGGAATTAAGAGGGGCGCCAAGATCAAGTTCTCAAGATAATCGAGTTATACATAGTTTTGATTGTTAGTTCCTGATTGAAAAGATCGTTGTAAAGATAGAATTTCAAAGCAACCAAGTTTTGAGAAGATCAAGATTGGAAGTTCAGTTTTGCTTATCTTTACAAAATTTACTATGTAAAGTCTTTTCTTTGTGAGGAGACATCTATTGTTACTCATTTTTAGGTTCCCACACAAAAATAAAAAAATACAAAAAAAAAATATTTATAAAAGAATATATCGAAAGAAATTCAAAAAATAATAGGAGTGAGAAAAGAAAGCTATAATGCCCATAAAATGGCTAGAAATTGTCGAGGATGTTCAAAAATATAAGAATTAAAATTTGACATAATATTTTTTTACTTATGAGAGCTCTATTAATAAGAAAAATTCAATTTGAGGAAGAACAGTTCAAAATTATATGTTTATAAACTTAATTAAATTTTATCTAAGGTTAATTGAATTTATGAAAGGTTTGATTTCAAGAAAAAATAATTTAAAGTCAATTAAGGTTTTTATTGAAAGAAATTAAAGTTTTGGAGTCCAATTATAATTTTAAAGAGTTGATTCGGTTAAATTAAAGACTTAATTGCATAATTATTTAAGTTTTATGGCCAATAAAATACTTGAATGAAATAATCCGAAATCAAAGACCAAACTAGAAAAAAAAAACATGTAAATAAAGAGGTTAAAATTAACTAAATTAGAAACTAAATTAAAAAAATAATTATTGATTAATTAAGAATTAAATTGTATCAATCAAAGCACAAAGGCCTATAAATAACGCTGTAAATAACGCTGAAATCAAGGGATCCAATTACAATTACCCAAGGATTTTATTACAAAATTTCATAATTGAGTGACCACACTTAAAAGGCCATTTCGCATCCCAAAACGACATGGTTTCAAGGACACTGTTTATCATCTCTTCATTGCACCAGAGAACCGTTCCATCAGGAAAGAAGAAGAAATAATTAGCCCCAGCTGCCCACGATGCAATACGTTACTAAAACGTATGGCATTCATTTGGCTATAAAGCCAGAGAGAGAAACGCCACGCTATGCCTGCTAAACGTCCCCAAAACGATCGCCGACCATTACCTTTATTTCAGCCATAACAGTCCCAAGTGGCTTTATTATCTGGGAAAACGCATGCATTTCTCTGGATATAAAAGCCAGAGAACAGAGAAAGAAAGAAGGGAGGGAGAATAGAAAAAGCAGAGGGAGACGTGAGGAAGAACTCGGCAACACGGGGAGACGGAAACAGAGGAGAGGGACCGTAGAATCTCCTTTCAAAACTCCAGCATTCCAGAAGCAAACTCAGACGATCTGGGAAGAAAAAAAATGTACCAGTAGCTAGGGAAAGCAAAAGAAAAGAAAGAACCAGAGGAAAAGCCAACGAAAAGGGGGGAGAGCTGAAGAAAAAAAAGAAGAAGAAAACAGGAAACAGAGAGGGAGGAGAAGACATAGAAGAGGTGAGCGTAAGAAACGAAAAGGCAGAGAAAAAAGACGAAGCAGAGAAAGCACAGAAGAGAAAGGGAGGGAATACAGAGGAGAAAGAGAGAGCGTACAGGGGAGAAAAGATCTGGAAAAAAGAAAAAAGAGCAGAGAAAAAAATAAAACTAGAAAAAAACCAGCGTTGATCTTCTTCATCATCAGTCACCACCGATCCTGCGCAGAAATTTCATTGCCATCGTCTTTGTTTTGTCCATTACCAGAACCAGTCACCATCTATCCTGCACAGAAGTTTCATCGCCATCGTCTCTGTCTGTCTTAGTTACCAGGTACGCTTCATACATTCTCTTCACGTTGCATTTGTTCTATCATTTCATTGCATTGCATGCATTTTGGTCTTTCATTAGGTGTTTTACTGTTCTAGTGAATTGTAATTCACTTGAATAGCGAGCATGCTAGTGTGAGCTTCTCAGCCGGGTCACTGGCTTGCTTGGGCAGTGACCCGATTAAGCTTGCTTGGTCCAGCCCAATTATACAGGCCGAGCTGGATCCAGCCAAAAAAATATTTCAAAAATTATTTTAAAAAATTTATAATTTTTCTGTATATTTTTCTACTGAATTTTAATTATTATTGGTTTATATTTTTATACCGTAAAGATACAAATCAAGTATTAAGATACTCGGTTTTCATTAAAAAATTAAAAAAATATTTTTTTTTCAAGCATACGACCAAGTCTCTCAAAAATAAAAGAAAAAAATTATATTGTATTTTTATATAACAAAGAAAATTTCAAAAATATATATATTAGCATGTATTTTGGCTTTAATAACCAGTTTATTAAAGTCACGAGAACTAGGCTAATATTTCAAAATTTTCAAATTTTTTTTTTTTTTAATATATGGGGTTACAACTATTTTAGATATTAAATTATTTTGTTGATGTTAGAACGGTTAGATTTTACTCGATAAGATAAGGATCTTTTTACTAAGAAGAACTTTTCTTAAACCACAAACAAACCAACAACTAGAAAACACGATAAGATCTTAGATTTTATCAGACAATTAAATAATGCAGCCTACAATAGATAGGGTGTATTTGTGGTGTTAATACTTTCCCTTTACACAGTAGTCCCCGTACCCGATCTCTTAGACTAGTTAGGATTCTTAGTGACCAAAATATAAGGTAGTGACTTCCATTCTATTTTATCACTAATAAAAGACAAGAATTCCTTATCTTTCCATATTTGCTAGATAGATGTCAGATAATATAGATTTTAAGAGTGGATTTTTTGCCAGCAACACCGCACACATGCGTCAGGGTTGAATCATTCGATCATCTTGAACAAGATAAATAGGATACTAAGGATGAAAGATTGAGGGTTATTGAGGGATTTGATGTCCATGACCTTGTTGGAGTAGTTGATTTATACTTAATGCTAGATGTAATGGTGTCCAAGAAGTTTAAGGTGCTAAAGTTTGTCAAGTATACGAGATTAGAATGCCTTAATATGCACTTGAGGTCTTATTACAATAAAATAACAGAAGTCATACGTAATGAAAAGTTGCTCATCTATTTCTTCGAAGACAACTTGATCAGTTATATGTTAAGCTAGCACATGACCTTACATAACCCAAGGGTTAATAAATGAAGTGATCTTGCTTATGTTTTTTTTGAAATAATACAAATTCAATATTAACATTGCTCCAAACTGGATGAGCTTGGTGGTGATGAAGAAGAGCAATAAGAAAACTGTAATGGAGTACACTCACAAGTGAAAAAAAACAAGGCAATATATGTACAATTACCTTTGTTGAAGAAATAAATGGTGACTTTATTTGTGGATACTTTTAGGTCCCCATCTTATAAGCATCTAATGGGTAGCTTCGCCTAATATTTTTGTGATGTTATTGTTATTGCTAAAATAGTAGAACAAAGAATAACAACTAATAGAATATTAGAACCTATTGAGAAAAAAGAAAAAGGTTTACTGGGAAGAAAAAGGATTTTGAAGTAAGCAATGTTGAAAGAGAGTATAAAGATAAGAAGAATTAACAAAACGAAAGCTACCAGACCTCATCTTCCTAAATATCTAATATTAACTTTGTTAAGCCTCTTTAAGTAAACCAACCCACTACCCCACCAGAAAAGCAAGCCAAAAACAAACTAGGAAGAGCCTACCAAAGAAACCAAGAGCAAATCTTGTCTTTACTTATGCCCTAAGGAGAAATGCAGGCAAAATTGCTAAGCATATGTCATATGGCCCCTCTTCTATTTTCATTACTAAAACCTGCCCTTTTAAATTGGTACAAATTAGACCTAGCCTATGAGTATCATGCCGAAAACCTTGACCGCAATATTGATACTTGCTCAACTTTCAAAAGGAAGCTCTTGGAGTAACGAGGGGTAAATGGTGTGGAGTTTGGAAGAAAGAAAGAGAAAGGTTTAAGGGTAACTATGAATAGGTTATATGACATGTTAGTACATGTCGGGTATTTGCTAACAGAAAATTAATCAGATTCAAGAATGAGCGATAATTTTTTAAGGTTTCACGAAGTAATAAGACATAATATCGATAAATATAAAGAGTTTCATCAAAAAGTGATACAAATAATGACTTATAGTCTATTACAAATAGAAATGGAGGAAAAGGATGATGTTGTATATATGATAAATTTCAAAGAAAAAAAAGTACAGATATGTAAGCTTCAATATACTAAGAGTGGTTCACCAAAGCTCATCCTGATAAGGCCTGCCATTACCTACAATGAGAACTACAATACATCACTTCATAATTATAGAAATTCTTCTAATATTAAGAGTTCTATTTCTGTATTTCAGACCAAGATTAATGGATTAACTCAAAGTGATAGATGTTTTATGCCTCAAGAATTAGAAGGCAACGAAAAGCCAAAGATAAAGAGGTTGTAGCCATCAAAGATATATAAATAAAAAAACTCATAAGTGACGAAGAAGTTAAAGAATTTCTAAAGTTAATGAAGCATAGTTAATATAGTGTGGTAGGGTAATTGAAAAACAAAAACCCTGTTAGGATATTCTTAATATCTCTTATCCTGAGTTCAAAGCTCTACTATAATGCACTGCATATAGTATTGAATGATGCATATGTGCCCCAACACATGGCTTAAAAGACTAAAAATATGTATGATTCACACGTTAAAAATTAAAGTTTTAATTTTCTTATTAAATAAAAAATTGAACACAATTTTTTTTATAAAGTTTTTATTCAAGTAAAAATTATTTCTAACCAAATATATTTATAATTGTTTTTTCATGTTAAAAATAAAAATACAACTTAAATTAATTTGCAAATATCACATTAAATATAACATTAAATTAGAATGTAACACATGTTAGACTTTCAATAGAGTTGAGATAAAATGGTAAAAACTAACATTTGCAAATAACAACATATTACAGCCTGCAAACTAATGATGTTCTCTCCTTTTATTCCACGTTATATGTATGGTTGTCGACAGGCTGCTACATATAATTTTTTTTTTATATTGTCATTAAATTTATTTTAATTTGATAAGTAAATGTGATAACTTATTGATCTAGCCTTTAAATCTAACTAAAATTTAAATAAAATTGAGTGAAAATTGTTAGATGTAATCCAATTAACTTTACAGATCCATACACAACTTAGCCAACCAAATTAAAACATAATTTGACTTTAAACAAAATCATAAAAAAATATTATTTTAATACTTTTTAATATTAAATTAATTATGTTTTAAATTAACCTGAATTAATCTATCCAACCCATAGCTCCAGTTATGGACCTAAACAAGTTTAATAATTTTTTAAAAAAATCTATTTTTATTTAATTATATGATAAAAAAAAATATTTGCAAGAAAAAAAATAAAATTATAAACAAGAAACATATTTTTATTTCATCAAATTATCTTTTTTATCCATGTGATTTTTTTTTTAATTTTGATGATAAAATGATTTTTTTTATTAGAGAATAGTCCATTGAATAAAAACCAATAACAATAAAAAATATTAAAAAAACTACAACTATTTGAAATAAAAATATATATTTTTAATTGGAAACCTAATTTTTCTATTCACTCATTTTTTTGTTTGTTGAGAAACATTATTTTTTAAATATAAATTATTATGATCATTAAAGCAAATTTTAATTAAAAACATTATGATTCAGTTATTTTTACACATCTATATGCAAAAACCATGAGAACAATAAATTTAAAAAAATAATATAAAAAACTCACAATAAAGAATTAAAAAATATTTTATTCTTATTCAATATTATTTTAAAAACTATGTATTTAAAGCTAATACATAATATATTACCCATAAAACAATCAATAATACTATTATAACCCAAATCTTAAAAATAATGACATAATCAATCAATCATTTAAATATTATATATATATATATATATTATCTTGTTTTGATTATTAAATTGCATTGGAATAATATAATGCTTTTCATTATTGTGCTCCTTCAGAAAATGACTTTTCCATTCTATGTATTTTTTACGGGCATTGTCAGGGATATTAAACTTTTCTATTAAGTTTTTGCTTACTAAATAGCAAGTAAAAATAAATAAATTCAAATCATGAAATATAAATCTCACTTAATGAGATCATTATTATAAAATGTAAATCTTAGAACATTTAATAAGATAATTATAATTATAATTATAATTATAAAATTGAGTGATTGACAAATTAAACATTAATTGTTTGACGTTACATCACTTGGTAAAGAGTTTTAGTAAAACAATTAAGTATCTCTCTCATTATCTACTTTTGAAATATTTCTATATGAAACAAAAACTCTTTGCCGTCATCAGATCTTAGAAGATAAGCAAATGACATAAATTAAAATACTATCAATAGTTGATGCAAAGAGTCAAAGACGGTATACTGTCAGCTAAGAGCCAGTGCTGGATTCAGGACTTGGCGATGGGGGTTAACTTTTCTTTGGAATGGTAGAGACGTGTACTTAAATATATTAAATACTGTCAACAATTATTAATTACCACTGGAGTATCAGAAATAACAAGAAGAAACTCCATTTTCTTGCACTATAAAAATCTCAGAAATCAAGAACAAAACTCTTAACACAGAGATAAAAACCATGGACTCCATAGAACACAGAACCATTCATGCTAATGGCATTACCATGCATGTAGCAATCAAAGGCTCAGAGAATGCTCCGGTTATTCTATTTCTCCATGGATTCCCCGAATCATGGTACTCCTGGAGATACCAGATCTTAGCTCTATCCTCACTTGGCTATAGATCTGTGGCACCTGACTTGAGAGGGTATGGTGACACAGACGCCCCAGCTGAGATTACAAGCTACACATGCTTCCATTTGGTTGGTGATTTAATTGGGTTGCTTGATGTTGTGGCACCAAATGAAGATAAAGTTTTTGTTGTGGCACATGATTGGGGTGCTGTAATAGCTTGGTATATGTGTTTGTTTAGACCAGATAGAGTTAAAGCTCTGGTTAATACCAGTGTTCTGTTTATTCCAAGGAATCCTGAGAGGAAATTTGTTGAGACTTTGAGGGCTCTTTATGGTGATGATTACTACATGTGCAGATTTCAGGTTTTTTCTTTGACCAGTTCATTTTATTTTATGATTTCAATCATGGGTTCTTTGTGTTTTGCATGAAGTTGCTTTCTTGTTCAATCAGTATGAGAATGGAAGATTTTGTTATGCACAGCGCTTTATAATATGAAGCAGTTAAAATTTTGGCTATTTATAGTAGCATTTGGTAGTTAAAAATTTGAACGACCATCTTTCATCATGTTGAGATATGATTTAACAGAAAGACAGTAGAAAGCACACTAATTTTTGAAAATTAGTTTAACGGGTGAACTACTTCCGAATATATATTGTATAATTTCTTGATTGTACAGAACTTTATATTTATTAAAAAAACTTATAATTCAGTATTACTAAGTAGCACAAAAGAGAGAAAATTATTAAAAAATACTTAATAAAAATATATATTTTTCTCAATATTTTCCTGACGAGTTTTTTTTTCTTTGCATTACTGTTTTTATCTTATACCACACTTATCATTGCTTGATTGTCTTTGCAGGAGCCTGGAGTGATTGAAGCCGAGTATGCAGAGAGAGGCACGGAGAGAGTTCTGAAGGAATTGTTAACGTACCGAGTTGCAGGACCTCTTTTTTTACCTAAGGGTAAAGGTTTAAATGGAACCCCGCTGGATGCTCCAATTGTCTTGCCCTCTTGGTTGTCTGAGGAAGATTTCAAGTACTACACCAACAAATTTGAGCAGAAAGGCTTTACTGGAGGATTAAACTATTATCGGAATCTGGATAGGTGTGTTTCCCTTCCAGGTGTTATTTAGTGCATTGAGATTTCTGAGCAACGCCGATTTTACCGTGGAAAATCTCCAGTAGTCTGGTGCTGTTTCAGTATTTCAATTCTGTTCTGGTTACTTCCATGGCACTATTCCACATTGATTGGGACGAGGGGCCTTGTATATTTACTTGAGATGCTATTAGAGATTACCTTTCCTTGCATTGAATTGAAGTTCTTATTTCCATGCCGCTATGGTGTATTGATCGGGACAGGGGCCTAGTTTCAGTATGTCAGCTGGCGTTTGAGATGGGGACGTCTGCTTTTTTTATGCTGATTTGATCTTTTAACAGATTTAATCTCATCTTGTTCCCTTTTTTTCCCATGATTGTTCTTGCCTCATTTTTCCTTTTTCTAAATCCTTTTCCATCCCGTATTGCAGGAACTGGGAGCTCACGGCACCATGGACAGGGGCTCAAGTGACAGTACCTGTTAAGTTTATTGTTGGTGATGAGGACCTGACCTATAATTCTCTTGGTGGGAAGGATTATATAGACTCAGGCGGGTTCAAGAGAGACGTTCCATTTTTAGAGGAACTAGTCGTAATGGAAGGAGTAGGGCATTTCCTCAATCAAGAGAAGGCAGATGAGATCAATAAGCACATTTATGATTTCTTTCAGAAGTTCTAGCTTGCTTCTTCGTTCTCCTACTGCTGTCTTTGCTGGAGCGTTGGAGCATGTTCAGCACGGTGGTGCAAAACCATGCCTTAAAACAATGTCTATGCATGCATTTGTTTGTGTAAGAGCTTGCATTTTCTCAAGCATCATCCTGACTAGTCAAGGAACTGGTCCTTGTAATTTTCATATGCCCTCAAATCAAATCCTGCATTGTTTGCTCAGAGCATAATGCACGCTATGATATAAATCTTTCCACGGCCATTCATTTTGTGGATCCTTCAGTTTGGAGATTCACACTGCTTCTCCTCTTCCTTTCAATATGTAAGCCCTTAAATCTGTCGAGTCAGCGAGAGGCTTACCAAGCAAGATTGCAGCAGGGAAGACGGTTCGACCATGGACGGGCACGTTTGATCGAAGCATTTTCCCTCATCGGCGCTCATGAGCAGTGAGAGTAGTCAGACATTGCGAGCCATGCCTTTAAGAACCACAGGTTGAACTAATGCTTCTCGCCTTTGCATGCTTGTTCTTGAGCGTAATCCACTACTCTGCTATGGTCTTATGTATGGCTCCTCTCGGCGTTTGAATTTGTAAAAGGAGCGTCGAAGAAAATATGAGCACCATTTTTGTTCAGGGGTGAGGGTCTGCTTGTATTAGGATTTATACATATGAACACCTTTTTCAATTTAAAAGCTTACCTTTCCCTTTCCCAGATAAATTTATTTTTATAACTTTATTTTTAATATTTGCAAGAATAATCAAGATTTTGCAAGAATAATCAAGATTAGTAATTAGTTTACCTCTTCCAGCTTAGTCCAATTCGTTTCCTTCAAGGGTAGCCTAACAATTAATGTTTGAGATATCCATTAAGACTACGGTTGGGTACTGCGCTAATAATTATTTTTAAAATATTTTTATTTTAAAAATATATTAAAATAATATTTTTTTACTTTTGAATATTTGCACATTAAAATAATCTAAAATCACAAAAAAATTAATTTGTAATAAATATAAAAATATAATTTTTATTTTTTTAATAATATTTTTGAAAACAAAAACAAATAGGATCTAAAAATTTAGCCTCGAGTTTAAATATTAAAAAATAAATAAGGTAAGAAATTATTATTTCAATTATATAGTACAGAACCATTGGTCCTTCCAATTAAAAAAAAAAAAAACAAGTAATGGCTTCTCAGGGTGGTTGAATTATATTTTCTCCATCATATCTTCTATTTTTCATTTCGTATCCTTCACCTTAATTATCATTTCCTTGTATTTTAATTTGTCCATATACATAATTAGTAACATAGCGTAGTATTATTAGTGTAAGGGTAAACAACTCCATTAACTTTTCTTGCATAAACCTTTTTAAATCTATGGAGCATGTTTTCAAAACCGCCAACCTGATAATCGACCTAGTTTAATAATCAGGTCACGGATCATGTCAAATAAAAAAAATAAAAAAAAAATTGCTTTACTTGTTTACTTCCCAAAAAAAATCCAATCTTATAGTAGATCCAGTCTAATAATCAGATCACAAATAAAATGGGTTGACTCACGTAAACTCAAAAAAAAAAAAAAATTACTTTTAGACTCGTGTCAGCATTTAGTTGTTTCTTTGAAGAACTCTTTTTGAGCATACTGAATCAAACTGAAAGTTTGATGCCAGTTGTTTAACTAGAATCCAAAAAAAACAGAGCACCAAGCATCAAACACCCAATTCAAATTGCCAACAAAATATACACAAATAATTCACAGATTACTCATGTTTTAAAAGACCTACTGATATAAGTCAGCCAATTGGAGAAAAGCAGAGGAACAAACAAATAACAGCTAAATACAATGGAACATCTTGCTCAAAATCAGTAAGCTGAATTCGCACATTTTGAGCCACAAAAAGCAACAAATAGTTCAAAATTGAGAATTTTTTCGAATGCCATTTCCTTCATTATTCGGTAGCAGGAAAAAAATGAAGATTTTCAATTGAAACTCAGGAGCTTGTTTGATTTTTCATTGTTTACCACCCAAAACAAAGGTGTAAATTTATTTTAACAAATGTTTAATTATTTTAAAAAGAATTGTGAAATTAATCAAATTCGTTCTCAATAGCAAGAGAGATTAATTTTTCTGGGCTGAATCCATCATTTGCATGAAAATAAATTCGGTTTTGCTACGTTTCCAGGAAAGCAAACACAAACAAGTTCGGAATGTTTATTTTTATTTTTAATTTAGGTTTTTAGCATGAAAATCAAAAAGAAAGTAGTAATTAAGAAAGAAATATGAGAGTTAAAAGATATGAGAGAAGAACTAACATCTGGTAGCAATCTGTAGAAGGAGAATAGATTGGAGACGGACAGTCAGGGAGGCAAATAGACAAGGACTAAAACTCTTTAGTTAACGGGGAGATTAAAGGATCAAACGAGATCAATAATGTCCTGCCACGTCAGGCTGCCGATAAGGGTAGAGCCGGAGGGGACGCCGTGTTTGGGGTGGAGGTGTATTACGGACACAGGAGACATATGATTGAAATTGTTTTTTTTTAATTAGGTTTTTTTTTTTTTTTATTTGTACTCCTGTATAGTTCATTTTCATAATTTTGGCTTTTTAAAAGGTTAAAATAACGTCGTTTTACAGCTATATATATATATAGAGAGAGAGAGATCGTGTCTTAGCCAGGTATGTCGAGGTTGACTAAGTTTTTGCAGACCAACTCCCTTACAAGTTTTTATTTAGACCTAGATCGGTTCTAATTTCAAATCAACTAAATTCCAGATTGATCTGTCGGATCGATTTGAATTTTAAAACTATGCTATGGAGAGTGAATGAATAATAACTGAGATGGAGAGGGGGCCGTTTAGAGAGAGAGTCGATGAGCTTTAATGACCTAAAAGCTTGAAATTGTGAGAGCTAGAATTAGTTTTTCCCTCACAATAGATTAGGCACTAAAATCGTATGTGTATTGTTTGGGATTTTTATCGAAAGGGCAACCACGGGCGACTTAATTCATTCGATGGCTTCAATCTATTTGCCTATGCTAGGCAAAGCACGTTTAAGCTCTAAAAATGTGATTTTAAGTGTAATTATGATTGTTTTTTTTTTAAAAAAAAATTATTTAGAAATATATTAATAAAATATTATTTTTTATTATTTTTAAAAAATTATTTTTGATATTAACATATTAAAATTATTTAAAAATATTTAAAAATATTAATTTAAAATTTTTAAAAACATGTTCCCAAAAGGTATTTTAAATGCACTACAACTATGAAAAGCAAAATGTAATAAAGGAAGAAGGAGGTGTGAAGCTCATGACAAGTTATCTTATCAAAAAAGGGTTGTGAGTTTGGTTAAATCACAAATAAAAAAAAAAATATTTTTCCACCATTCATTTGAACCCACATCAATAATATGAATTTAAAATATTTATTTAAATCAAACTAAGTTTTAATTAGGTGATTGACTTATATAGTCAATTATTAATGACCCACTAAATTGGATCGAGTTTTATAACACTAGTTAAAAAAAAAATTTAAATATAATTTTTATTCTTTTAAAATTTGTTTTTAAACTTGAGTTTGCCTATAAAATTATTATTGTCTTGATTATTTTGTCATCCACTTGTATAAAATTATAACAAAAGTTAAAACAACTAGATGTGGGCTATTATTTATATGAAACACTTGTTTTTTTTTTTTTTAGTTTTGATTTTTTTCATAGAACTCTTCTATAACCTAATTAGCTGAAATTATTAGAAAAATCATGTTAAAAGATAAAAGCAAAAATATAAAACATAGAAAAAAATAAATGGTTAAATTTTGATAAAAAAACTTTATTTTGTCTATTTTTTAATTCATGTATTTAAGAGAGGAGGGAGAAGCCATCGAAAAATAATAGTTGAGAGAGAAAGTTGTTAGTTGTCATGATTCTGACAATCAAAATTTAGTAAGTTTGGTATAAAAAATTTTTTATTTTATAAAAGGAGTTTGATGATAATAATTTTTCTCTTTAAACATAGGGAAATCGGTATATCAAGTTTGGTTTTAATTTTTGAGATTTAATTGATTTTTTTAGTTATTTTGGGGTATTGTGCTGTTATTGGGTGGTTTGCATTAGTTTGTATGGTGTGTTTTTATATGTTTTTGGATGAAAATAAATTAAAATAAGAATTTTAGAGAAAAAAACCTTACACTTGATTTTCTAATTACTACAATGGTTGCTAGGATTTTGGACAAAATCAAACGACATGTTACCTACCACTACAAGTAACATGTCACGTATTTAATTATAAAAAAAAGGAGTGAACCAAAATGTGAAAAGAATAATAATAAACCATAACATGTCATGTATTTAATTATAAAAAAAAAGAACATATTTAATTATAAAAAAAAAGAGTGAACCAACATGTGAAAAGAATAATAATAAACATGTGAAAAGAATAATAATAAATAAAGCTCTGGCATGTCTAGGCCTTTTAATTTAGGTCAAGTTTCATGTTTGACTGGTTTTTGTTTTTAATTAATTTTTATTTTTATTTTTTACAATTAATTAATTAATTTAAAATATATTAATTTATTAAATTTTTAAATCAATTACTAATATATTTTAAATGTTATTTTATTAAATACCGTTCAATTTTTACTTTGTATTCAAATAAAAATATAATAATATTTTTATAATATTAGCAAGTTTGGCTTATAACTCATCGATAATTAAACAAAAAAACATTATCATATTGTTTTTCTAATAGCATATATTTTTATGATTGATACCATGATCCTGAGTTGCTAGGTTGCTAGGATAGATTGGGTTGATTGAAGATTTTATCATCTAGATATATTTAAAAAAATAACTTATTTGTATAAAATAAATTTCGAGTTTATAATTAAAATCTTATTTTCAAATGAAAAAAATATTAATAATGAATGCAAACTTTTCATGGTTAAATTATTTTTTTGGCATGACCCATAGCAAAGCATGAACAATTACTCTTGTGAAATCTACAACATCAATGTATTATAATAATTCTTGCTCAATGAACAAGTTTTGTGTGAGAATTTCGGAACACAAAAGTGTTCATAAAAGAAATGCCATTGCGTAGACTCTCACGATAGAATCTTATGCTCGGGGGCAACAGCGACGGAAATAGAAAGGCTGTTAATGCATGGATGGTCCACTTGTAAGCTTTTGCGTCTATCCAAAATAGAAAGCAGCAACGGCGTTCTCCAAAATAGAAAGCCTGGAAAAATCTCATCCGACAACGCAACATGGCCCTTTCTTTTTGTCAAGAGAAAAGGGCAAAACAAAGGGGAAATACCCTTATACAGTATATTTTTTCCTCAATCGTATTAAAAAACTAATAATATTTCTTTTATTTATGTTTTTTAATATACTTGCCTGTCAATTGTTGCCATTAAAATTAATGCATTACACATATTGTTTTTGGATATTGAATATATTTAGAAGAAATAGTTTACATGTTGTTTCCCCAAGCTACTTTAAAGTTTAAACTGTCATCTTGCAAAGCCTAAATATAAAAACCCCAACCCACTACTCTGAACACAAGCACAGAAACCATGGCCTCCTCCATAGAACACAGAACCATTAATGTCAATGGCATTAACATTCATGTAGCAATCAAAGGTCCAGAGAAATCACCAGTTATTCTCTTCATCCATGGATTCCCTCAGCTATGGTATTCCTGGAGACACCAGATTGAGGCTCTATCCTCACTTGGCTACAGAGCTGTGGCACCGGACTTGAGAGGGTATGGTGACACAGACGCGCCAGCTGAGGTTACAAGTTACACCGTTCTCCACGTGGTTGGTGATTTGATTGGGTTGCTTGATGTTGTAGCTCCGAATCAAGAGAGTGTTTTTGTTGTGGGACATGATTGGGGTGCTTTGATAGCTTGGCATTTGTCTTTGTTTAGACCGGATAGAGTTAAAGCTATGGTTAACTTGAGTGTTTTGTTTAATCCAAGGAATCCCAGTAGGAAAGTTATTGCGACTTTGAAGGCTGTTTATGGTGACGATTATTATATTATCAGATTCCAGGTTGTTTTATTGTTATTTTAATGATGGGTTCTTGATTTTCAGAATCAAAGTTACTTTCTTGACTGCATACTGTTTTGTGATGTCAAATTGTAAACTTGTTCTAGCAAATCTTTTGCCTTTTCTGGATTACATGGATTATGTTAGTAGATTTTGTAGCCATGTTTACTATTTGAAGGGATCATTTGACAGGTATGAAAAGATCAGGCATTTGCAGTTTTTTTTTTTTAATTTACCTATCTTTTCTTTTGTTACACAAAGTGTTTAATCATCAAGTTTTAGACTTTTGATTGTTATGCTAATAAATCTTCGACCCTTCATGTAGTATAGGAACTGGATTATCATCTATTTTATATTTTGTTTACTATTTGCAGTGATTATTTGATTGGGATGGATTAGATTGGGCTTTTTGGTAGTAATTAGCTAGTAGCTACGAATTTGACCAGCTGTTCTACCTGAAATGATTATGTAACAGTATAATTTTAGCTGAAGCTTAAATAATCATTCATGGCATCAGACAACTTTGTTATCTAACTGTTCTTGAGCACACTTGAGAAAGTTTTTAATTTTGGTCTTGTATAGTTTATCATAATTGGCTTCTTGTGAAGATGTACAAAACCCATTTTAATTGAGGAACTGCTCGATTGTTTTTGTAGGAGCCTGGAGAGATTGAAGCTGAGTTTGCAGAGATA